>NW_028168263.1:0-28290 GCF_964237585.1 Gallinula chloropus | reverse complement strand
CGAAAGCCCCAGACCCAAATTGAGAGGGGCTGCTTGGGGGCCCCCTGGGGGCCCTTCAGGCCAGCTAGGTCTTTGTGTCCTGGCTCCTTCGGTTTGGGAGCTGTTGCTGCAGTTGGGCATGTTGGCCGGAGAGTGCTTCTCGGGCCGCGAACTGCAACCTTGCATGAATCTCACAGGTTCCCGGCCCAACGAAAGCCCCCAGACCCAAATTGAGAGGGGCTGCTTGGTGGCCCCCTGGGGGCCCTTCAGGCCAGCTAGGTCTTTGTGTCCTGGCTCCTTCGGTTTGGGAGCTGTTGCTGCAGTTGGGCATGTTGGCCGGAGAGTGCTTCTCGGGCCGCGAACTGCAACCTTGCAGGTACCTCTCAGGTATCCATGCCCAACCAAAGCCCCCAGACCCAAATTGAGAGGGGCTGCTTGGGGGCCCCCTGGGGGCCCTTCAGGCCAGCTAGGTCTTTGTGTCCTGGCTCCTTCGCTTTGGGAGCTGTTGCTGCAGTTGGGCATGTTGGCCGGAGAGTGCTTCTCGGGCCGCGAACTGCAACCTTGCAGGAATCTCCCAGGTTCCCGGCCCAACGAAAGCCCCCAGACCCAAATTGAGAGGGGCTGCTTGGGGGCCCCCTGGGGGCCCTTCAGGCCAGCTAGGTCTTTGGGTCCTGGCTCCTTCGCTTTGGGAGCTGTTGCTGCAGTTGGGCATGTTGGCAGGAGAGTGCTTCTCGGGCCGCGAACTGCAACCTTGCAGGTACCTCTCAGGTATCCATGCCCAACGAAAGCCCCCAGACCCAAATGGAGAGGGGCTGCTTGGTGGCCCCCTGGGGGCCCTTCAGGCCAGCTAGGTCTTTGGATCCTGGCTCCTTCGCTTTGGGAGCTGTTGCAGCAGTTGGGCATGTTGGCCGGAGAGTGCTTCTCGGGCCGCGAACTGCAACCTTGCAGGTACCTCTCAGGTATACATGCCCAACGAAAGCCCCCAGACCCAAATTGAGAGGGGCTGCTTGGGGGCCCCCTGGGGGCCCTTCAGGCCAGCTAGGTCTTTGGGTCCTGGCTCCTTCGGTTTGGGAGCTGTTGCTGCAGTTGGGCATGTTGGCCGGAGAGTGCTTCTCGGGCCGCGAACTGCAACCTTGCATGAATCTCCCAGGTTCCCGGCCCAAGGAAAGCCCCCAGACCCAAATTGAGAGGGCCTGCTTGGGGGCCCCCTGGGGGCCCTTCAGGCCAGCTAGGTCTTTGGGTCCTGGCTCCTTCGGTTTGGGAGCTGTTGCTGCAGTTGGGCATGTTGGCCGGAGAGTGCTTCTCGGGCCGCGAACTGTAACCTTGCAGGAACCTCTCAGGTATCCGTGCCCAACTAAAGCCCCCAGACCCAAATTGAGAGGGGCTGCTTGGGGGCCCCCTGGGGGCCCTTCAGGCCAGCTAGGTCTTTGGGTCCTGGCTCCTTCGGTTTGGGAGCTGTTGCTGCAGTTGGGCATGTTGGCCGGAGAGTGCTTCTCGGGCCGCGAACTGCAACCTTGCAGGTACCTCCCAGGTTCCCGGCCCAACGAAAGCCCCCAGACCCAAATGGAGAGGGGCTGCTTGGGGGCCCCCTGGGGGCCCTTCAGGCCAGCTAGGTCTTTGGGTCCTGGCTCCTTCGCTTTGGGAGCTGTTGCTGCAGTTGGGCATGTTGGGCGGAGAGTGCTTCTCCGGCCGCGAACTGCAACCTTGAAGGAATCTCCCAGGTTCCATGCCCAACGAAAGCCCCCAGACCCAAATTGAGAGGGGCTGCTTGGGGGCCCCCTGGGGGCCCTTCAGGCCAGCTAGGTCTTTGGGTCCTGGCTCCTTCGGTTTGGGAGCTGTTGCTGCAGTTGAGCATGTTGGCCGGAGAGTGCTTCTCGGGCCGCGAACTGCAACCTTGCAGGTACCTCCCAGGTTCCCGGCCCAACGAAAGCCCCCAGACCCAAATTGAGAGGGGCTGCTTGGGGGCCCCCTGGGGGCCCTTCAGGCCAGCTAGGTCTTTGTGTCCTGGCTCCTTCGCTTTGGGAGCTGTTGCTGCAGTTGGGCATGTTGGCCGGAGAGTGCTTCTCGGGCCGCGAACTGCAACCTTGCAGGTACCTCCCAGGTTCCCGGCCCAATGAAAGCACCCAGACTCAAATGGAGAGGGGCTGCTTGGGGGCCCCCTGGGGGCCCTTCAGGCCAGCTAGGTCTTTGTGTCCTGGCTCCTTCGCTTTGGGAGCTGTTGCTGCAGTTGGGCATGTTGGCTGGAGAGTGCTTCTCGGGCCGCGAACTGTAACCTTGCAGGTACCTCTCAGGTATCCATGCCCAACGAAAGCCCCCAGACCCAAATTGAGAGGGGCTGCTTGGGGGCCCCCTGGGGGCCCTTCAGGCCAGCTAGGTCTTTGTGTCCTGGCTCATTCGGTTTGGGAGCTGTTGCTGCAGTTGGGCATGTTGGCCGGAGAGTGCTCCTCGGGCCGCGAACTGCAACCTTGCAGGAATCTCCCAGGTTCCCGGCCCAACGAAAGCCCCCAGACCCAAATGGAGAGGGGCTGCTTGGGGGCCCCCTGGGGGCCCTTCAGGCCAGCTAGGTCTTTGGGTCCTGGCTCCTTCGCTTTGGGAGCTGTTGCTGCAGTTGGGCATGTGGGCCGGAGAGTGCTTCTCGGGCCGCGAACTGCAACCTTGAAGGAATCTCCCAGGTTCCCGGCCCAACAAAAGCCCCCAGACCCAAATGGAGAGGGGCTGCTTGGGGGCCCCCTGGGGGCCCTTCAGGCCAGCTAGGTCTTTGTGTCCTGGCTCCTTCGCTTTGGGAGCTGTTGCTGCAGTTGGGCATGTTGGCTGGAGAGTGCTTCTCGGGCCGCGAACTGTAACCTTGCAGGTACCTCTCAGGTATCCATGCCCAACGAAAGCCCCCAGACCCAAATTGAGAGGGGCTGCTTGGGGGCCCCCTGGGGGCCCTTCAGGCCAGCTAGGTCTTTGTGTCCTGGCTCATTCGGTTTGGGAGCTGTTGCTGCAGTTGGGCATGTTGGCCGGAGAGTGCTCCTCGGGCCGCGAACTGCAACCTTGCAGGAATCTCCCAGGTTCCCGGCCCAACGAAAGCCCCCAGACCCAAATGGAGAGGGGCTGCTTGGGGGCCCCCTGGGGGCCCTTCAGGCCAGCTAGGTCTTTGGGTCCTGGCTCCTTCGCTTTGGGAGCTGTTGCTGCAGTTGGGCATGTGGGCCGGAGAGTGCTTCTCGGGCCGCGAACTGCAACCTTGAAGGAATCTCCCAGGTTCCCGGCCCAACAAAAGCCCCCAGACCCAAATGGAGAGGGGCTGCTTGGGGGCCCCCTGGGGGCCCTTCAGGCCAGCTAGGTCTTTGGGTCCTGGCTCCTTCGCTTTGGGAGCTGTTGCTGCAGTTGGGCATGTTGGCCGGAGAGTGCTTCTCGGGCCGCGAACTGCAACCTTGCAGGAATCTCCCAGGTTCCCGGCCCAACGAAAGCCCCCAGACCCAAATGGAGAGGGGCTGCTTGGGGGCCCCCTGGGGGCCCTTCAGGCCAGCTAGGTCTTTGTGTCCTGGCTCCTTCGGTTTGGGAGCTGTTGCTGCAGTTGGGCATGTTGGCCGGAGAGTGCTTCTCGGGCCGCGAACTGCAACCTTGCATGAATCTCCCAGGTTCCCGGCCCAACGAAAGCCCCCAGACCCAAATGGAGAGGGGCTGCTTGGGGGCCCCCTGGGGGCCCTTCAGGCCAGCTAGGTCTTTGGGTCCTGGCTCCTTCGGTTTGGGAGCTGTTGCTGCAGTTGGGCATGTTGGCCGGAGAGTGCTTCTCGGGCCGCGAACTGTAACCTTGCAGGTACCTCTCAGGTATCCATGCCCAACGAAAGCCCCCAGACCCAAATGGAGAGGGGCTGCTTGGGGGCCCCCTGGGGGCCCTTCAGGCCAGCTAGGTCTTTGGGTCCTGGCTCCTTCGGTTTGGGAGCTGTTGCTGCAGTTGGGCATGTTGGCCGGAGAGTGCTTCTCGGGCCGCGAACTGCAACCTTGCAGGATTCTCCCAGGTTCCCGGCCCAACGAAAGCCCCCAGACCCAAATGGAGAGGGGCTGCTTGGGGCCCCCCTGGGGGCCCTTCAGGCCAGCTAGGTCTTTGGGTCCTGGCTCCTTCGGTTTGGGAGCTGTTGCTGCAGTTGGGCATGTTGGCCGGAGAGTGCTTCTCGGGCCGCGAACTGCAACCTTGCAGGAATCTCCCAGGTTCCATGCCCAACGAAAGCCCCCAGACCCAAATGGAGATGGGCTGCTTGGGGGCCCCATGGGGGCCCTTCAGGCCAGCTAGGTCTTTGGGTCCTGGCTCCTTCGGTTTGGGAGCTGTTGCTGCAGTTGGGCATGTTGGCCGGAGAGTGCCTCTCGGGCCGCGAACTGCAACCTTGCATGAATCTCCCAGGTTCGCGGCCCAACGAAAGCCCCCAGACCCAAATTGAGAGGGGCTGCTTGGGGGCCCCCTGGGGGCCCTTCAGGCCAGCTAGGTCTTTGTGTCCTGGCTCCTTCGGTTTGGGAGCTGTTGCTGCAGTTGGGCATGTTGGCCGGAGAGTGCTTCTCGGGCCGCGAACTGCAACCTTGCATGAATCTCACAGGTTCCCGGCCCAACGAAAGCCCCCAGACCCAAATTGAGAGGGGCTGCTTGGTGGCCCCCTGGGGGCCCTTCAGGCCAGCTAGGTCTTTGTGTCCTGGCTCCTTCGGTTTGGGAGCTGTTGCTGCAGTTGGGCATGTTGGCCGGAGAGTGCTTCTCGGGCCGCGAACTGCAACCTTGCAGGTACCTCTCAGGTATCCATGCCCAACGAAAGCCCCCAGACCCAAATTGAGAGGGGCTGCTTGGGGGCCCCCTGGGGGCCCTTCAGGCCAGCTAGGTCTTTGGGTCCTGGCTCCTTCGCTTTGGGAGCTGTTGCTGCAGTTGGGCATGTTGGCCGGAGAGTGCTTCTCGGGCCGCGAACTGCAACCTTGCAGGAATCTCCCAGGTTCCCGGCCCAACGAAAGCCCCCAGACCCAAATTGAGAGGGGCTGCTTGGGGGCCCCCTGGGGGCCCTTCAGGCCAGCTAGGTCTTTGGGTCCTGGCTCCTTCGGTTTGGGAGCTGTTGCTGCAGTTGGGCATGTTGGCCGGAGAGTGCTTCTCGGGCCGCGAACTGCAACCTTGCAGGTACCTCTCAGGTATCCATGCCCAACGAAAGCCCCCAGACCCAAATGGAGAGGGGCTGCTTGGTGGCCCCCTGGGGGCCCTTCAGGCCAGCTAGGTCTTTGGATCCTGGCTCCTTCGCTTTGGGAGCTGTTGCAGCAGTTGGGCATGTTGGCCGGAGAGTGCTTCTCGGGCCGCGAACTGCAACCTTGCAGGTACCTCTCAGGTATACATGCCCAACGAAAGCCCCCAGACCCAAATTGAGAGGGGCTGCTTGGGGGCCCCCTGGGGGCCCTTCAGGCCAGCTAGGTCTTTGGGTCCTGGCTCCTTCGGTTTGGGAGCTGTTGCTGCAGTTGGGCATGTTGGCCGGAGAGTGCTTCTCGGGCCGCGAACTGCAACCTTGCATGAATCTCCCAGGTTCCCGGCCCAACGAAAGCCCCCAGACCCAAATTGAGAGGGGCTGCTTGGGGGCCCCCTGGGGGCCCTTCAGGCCAGCTAGGTCTTTGGGTCCTGGCTCCTTCGGTTTGGGAGCTGTTGCTGCAGTTGGGCATGTTGGCCGGAGAGTGCTTCTCGGGCCGCGAACTGTAACCTTGCAGGTACCTCTCAGGTATCCGTGCCCAACTAAAGCCCCCAGACCCAAATTGAGAGGGGCTGCTTGGGGGCCCCCTGGGGGCCCTTCAGGCCAGCTAGGTCTTTGGGTCCTGGCTCCTTCGGTTTGGGAGCTGTTGCTGCAGTTGGGCATGTTGGCCGGAGAGTGCTTCTCGGGCCGCGAACTGCAACCTTGCAGGTACCTCCCAGGTTCCCGGCCCAACGAAAGCCCCCAGACCCAAATGGAGAGGGGCTGCTTGGGGGCCCCCTGGGGGCCCTTCAGGCCAGCTAGGTCTTTGGGTCCTGGCTCCTTCGCTTTGGGAGCTGTTGCTGCAGTTGGGCATGTTGGGCGGAGAGTGCTTCTCCGGCCGCGAACTGCAACCTTGAAGGAATCTCCCAGGTTCCATGCCCAACGAAAGCCCCCAGACCCAAATTGAGAGGGGCTGCTTGGGGGCCCCCTGGGGGCCCTTCAGGCCAGCTAGGTCTTTGGGTCCTGGCTCCTTCGGTTTGGGAGCTGTTGCTGCAGTTGAGCATGTTGGCCGGAGAGTGCTTCTCGGGCCGCGAACTGCAACCTTGCAGGTACCTCCCAGGTTCCCGGCCCAACGAAAGCCCCCAGACCCAAATTGAGAGGGGCTGCTTGGGGGCCCCCTGGGGGCCCTTCAGGCCAGCTAGGTCTTTGTGTCCTGGCTCCTTCGCTTTGGGAGCTGTTGCTGCAGTTGGGCATGTTGGCCGGAGAGTGCTTCTCGGGCCGCGAACTGCAACCTTGCAGGATTCTCCCAGGTTCCCGGCCCAATGAAAGCACCCAGACCCAAATGGAGAGGGGCTGCTTGGGGGCCCCCTGGGGGCCCTTCAGGCCAGCTAGGTCTTTGTGTCCTGGCTCCTTCGCTTTGGGAGCTGTTGCTGCAGTTGGGCATGTTGGCTGGAGAGTGCTTCTCGGGCCGCGAACTGTAACCTTGCAGGTACCTCTCAGGTATCCATGCCCAACGAAAGCCCCCAGACCCAAATTGAGAGGGGCTGCTTGGGGGCCCCCTGGGGGCCCTTCAGGCCAGCTAGGTCTTTGTGTCCTGGCTCATTCGGTTTGGGAGCTGTTGCTGCAGTTGGGCATGTTGGCCGGAGAGTGCTCCTCGGGCCGCGAACTGAAACCTTGCATGAATCTCCCAGGTTCCCGGCCCAACGAAAGCCCCCAGACCCAAATGGAGAGGGGCTGCTTGGGGGCCCCCTGGGGGCCCTTCAGGCCAGCTAGGTCTTTGGGTCCTGGCTCCTTCGCTTTGGGAGCTGTTGCTGCAGTTGGGCATGTGGGCCGGAGAGTGCTTCTCGGGCCGCGAACTGCAACCTTGAAGGCATCTCCCAGGTTCCCGGCCCAACAAAAGCCCCCAGACCCAAATGGAGAGGGGCTGCTTGGGGGCCCCCTGGGGGCCCTTCAGGCCAGCTAGGTCTTTGGGTCCTGGCTCCTTCGCTTTGGGAGCTGTTGCTGCAGTTGGGCTTGTTGGCCGGAGAGTGCTTCTCGGGCCGCGAACTGCAACCTTGCATGAATCTCCCAGGTTCCCGGCCCAACGAAAGCCCCCAGACCCAAATGGAGAGGGGCTGCTTGGGGGCCCCCTGGGGGCCCTTCAGGCCAGCTAGGTCTTTGTATCCTGGCTCCTTCGGTTTGGGAGCTGTTGCTGCAGTTGGGCATGTTGGCCGGAGAGTGCTTCTCGGGCCGCGAACTGTAACCTTGCAGGTACCTCTCAGGTATACATGCCCAACTAAAGCCCCCAGACCCAAATTGAGAGGGGCTGCTTGGGGGCCCCCTGGGGGCCCTTCAGGCCAGCTAGGTCTTTGGGTCCTGGCTCCTTCGCTTTGGGAGCTGTTGCTGCAGTTGGGCATGTTGGCCGGAGAGTGCTTCTCGGGCCGCGAACTGCAACCTTGCAGGTACCTCCCAGGTTCCCGGCCCAACGAAAGCCCCCAGACCCAAATGGAGAGGGGCTGCTTGGGGGCCCCCTGGGGGCCCTTCAGGCCAGCTAGGTCTTTGTGTCCTGGCTCCTTCGCTTTGGGAGCTGTTGCTGCAGTTGGGCATGTTGGCCGGAGAGTGCTTCTCGGGCCGCGAACTGCAACCTTGCAGGATTCTCCCAGGTTCCCGGCCCAATGAAAGCACCCAGACCCAAATGGAGAGGGGCTGCTTGGGGGCCCCCTGGGGGCCCTTCAGGCCAGCTAGGTCTTTGTGTCCTGGCTCCTTCGGTTTGGGAGCTGTTGCTGCAGTTGGGCATGTTGGCCGGAGAGTGCTTCTCGGGCCGCGAACTGCAACCTTGCAGGATTCTCCCAGGTTCCCGGCCCAACGAAAGCCCCCAGACCCAAATTGAGAGGGGCTGCTTGGGGGCCCCCTGGGGGCCCTTCAGGCCAGCTAGGTCTTTGGGTCCTGGCTCCTTCGGTTTGGGAGCTGTTGCTGCAGTTGGGCATGTTGGCCGGAGAGTGCTTCTCGGGCCGCGAACTGCAACCTTGCATGAATCTCCCAGGTTCCCGGCCCAACGAAAGCCCCCAGACCCAAATGGAGAGGGGCTGCTTGGGGCCCCCCTGGGGGCCCTTCAGGCCAGCTAGGTCTTTGGGTCCTGGCTCCTTCGGTTTGGGAGCTGTTGCTGCAGTTGGGCATGTTGGCCGGAGAGTGCTTCTCGGGCCGCGAACTGCAACCTTGCAGGAATCTCCCAGGTTCCCGGCCCAACGAAAGCCCCCAGACCCAAATTGAGAGGGGCTGCTTGGGGGCCCCCTGGTGGCCCTTCAGGCCAGCTAGCTCTTTGGGTCCTGGCTCCTTCGCTTTGGGAGCTGTTGCTGCAGTTGGGCATGTTGGCCGGAGAGTGCTTCTCGGGCCGCGAACTGCAACCTTGCAGGAATCTCCCAGGTTCCCGGCCCAACGAAAGCCCCCAGACCCAAATTGAGAGGGGCTGCTTGGGGGCCCCCTGGGGGCCCTTCAGGCCAGCTAGGTCTTTGGGTCCTGGCTCCTTCGGTTTGGGAGCTGTTGCTGCAGTTGGGCATGTTGGCCGGAGAGTGCTTCTCGGGCCGCGAACTGCAACCTTGCAGGTACCTCCCAGGTTCCCGGCCCAACGAAAGCCCCCAGACCCAAATGGAGAGGGGCTGCTTGGGGCCCCCCTGGGGGCCCTTCAGGCCAGCTAGGTCTTTGGGTCCTGGCTCCTTCGGTTTGGGAGCTGTTGCTGCAGTTGGGCATGTTGGCCGGAGAGTGCTTCTCGGGCCGCGAACTGCAACCTTGCATGAATCTCCCAGGTTCCCGGCCCAACGAAAGCCCCCAGACCCAAATTGAGAGGGGCTGCTTCGGGGACCCCTGGGGGCCCTTCAGGCCAGCTAGGTCTTTGGGTCCTGGCTCCTTCGCTTTGGGAGCTGTTGCTGCAGTTGGGCATGTTGGCCGGAGAGTGCTTCTCGGGCCGCGAACTGTAACCTTGCAGGTACCTCTCAGGTATCCATGCCCAACGAAAGCCCCCAGACCCAAATGGAGAGGGGCTGCTTGGGGGCCCCCTGGGGGCCCTTCAGGCCAGCTAGGTCTTTGTGTCCTGGCTCATTCGGTTTGGGAGCTGTTGCTGCAGTTGGGCATGTTGGCCGGAGAGTGCTTCTCGGGCCGCGAACTGCAACCTTGCAGGAATCTCCCAGGTTCCCGGCCCAAAGAAAGCCCCCAGACCCAAATGGAGAGGGGCTGCTTGGGGGCCCCCTGGGGGCCCTTCAGGCCAGCTAGGTCTTTGGGTCCTGGCTCCTTCGGTTTGGGAGCTGTTGCTGCAGTTGGGCATGTTGGCCGGAGAGTGCTTCTCGGGCCGCGAACTGCAACCTTGCAGGATTCTCCCAGGTTTCCGGCAAAACGAAAGCCCCCAGACCCAAATTGAGAGGGGCTGCTTGGGGGCCCCCTGGGGGCCCTTCAGGCCAGCTAGGTCTTTGGGTCCTGGCTCCTTCGGTTTGGGAGCTGTTGCTGCAGTTGAGCATGTTGGCCGGAGAGTGCTTCTCGGGCCGCGAACTGTAACCTTGCAGGTACCTCTCAGGTATCCCGGCCCAACGAAAGCCCCCAGACCCAAATTGAGAGGGGCTGCTTGGGGGCCCCCTGGGGGCCCTTCAGGCCAGCTAGGTCTTTGGGTCCTGGCTCCTTCGGTTTGGGAGCTGTTGCTGCAGTTGAGCATGTTGGCCGGAGAGTGCTTCTCGGGCCGCGAACTGCAACCTTGCAGGTACCTCTCAGGTATCCATGCCCAACGAAAGCCCCCAGACCCAAATTGAGAGGGGCTGCTTGGTGGCCCCCTGGGGGCCCTTCAGGCCAGCTAGTTCTTTGGGTCCTGGCTCCTTCGCTTTGGGAGCTGTTGCTGCAGTTGGGCATGTTGGCCGGAGAGTGCTTCTCGGGCCGCGAACTGCAACCTTGCAGGATTCTCCCAGGTTCCCGGCCCAACGAAAGCCCCCAGACCCAAATGGAGAGGGGCTGCTTGGGGGCCCCCTGGGGGCCCTTCAGGCCAGCTAGGTCTTTGTCTCCTGGCTCCTTCGCTTTGGGAGCTGTTGCTGCAGTTGGGCATGTTGGGCGGAGAGTGCTTCTCGGGCCGCGAACTGCAACCTTGAAGGAATCTCCCAGGTTCCCGGCCCAACGAAAGCCCCCAGACCCAAATGGAGAGGGGCTGCTTGGGGGCCCCCTGGGGGCCCTTCAGGCCAGCTAGCTCTTTGGGTCCTGGCTCCTTCGCTTTGGGAGCTGTTGCTGCAGTTGGGCATGTTGGCCGGAGAGTGCTTCTCGGGCCGCGAACTGCAACCTTGAAGGTACCTCCCAGGTTCCCGGCCCAACGAAAGCCCCCAGACCCAAATGGAGAGGGGCTGCTTGGGGGCCCCCTGGGGGCCCTTCAGGCCAGCTAGGTCTTTGGGTCCTGGCTCCTTCGCTTTGGGAGCTGTTGCTGCAGTTGGGCATGTTCGCCGGAGAGTGCTTCTCGGGCCGCGAACTGTAACTTGCAGGTACCTCTCAGGTATACATGCCCAACGAAAGCCCCCAGACCCAAATTGAGAGGGTCTGCTTGGTGGCCTTCTGGGGGCCCTTCAGGCCAGCTAGGTCTTTGGGTCCTGGCTCCTTCGCTTTGGGAGCTGTTGCTGGATATTGGGCATGTTGGGCGGAGAGTGCTTCTCGGGCCGCGAACTGCAACCTTACTGGTATCTCCCAGGTTCTCAGCCTAAAGAAAGCCCCCAGACCCAAATGGAGAGGGGCTGCTTGGGGCCCCCCTGGGGGCCCTTCAGGCCAGCTAGGTCTTTGTGTCCTGGCTCATTCGGTTTGGGAGCTGTTGTTGACGTTGGGCATGTTGGCCGGAGAGTGCTTCTCGGGCCTCGAACTGCAACCTTGCAGGATTCTCCCAGGTTCCCGGCCCAACGAAAGCCCCCAGACCCAAATTGAGAGGGGCTGCTTGGGGGCCCCCTGGGGGCCCTTCAGGCCAGCTAGGTCTTTGGGTCCTGGCTCCTTCGCTTTGGGAGCTGTTGCTGCAGTTGGGCATGTTGGCCGGAGAGTGCTTCTCGGGCCGCGAACTGCAACCTTGCAGGTACCTCCCAGGTTCCCGGCCCAACGAAAGCCCCCAGACCCAAATTGAGAGGGGCTGCTTGGGGGCCCCCTGGGGGCCCTTCAGGCCAGCTAGGTCTTTGGGTCCTGGCTCCTTCGGTTTGGGAGCTGTTGCTGCAGTTGGGCATGTTGGCCGGAGAGTGCTTCTCGGGCCGCGAACTGCAACCTTGATGGAATCTCCCAGGTTCCATGCCCAACGAAAGCCCCCAGACCCAAATTGAGAGGGGCTGCTTGGGGGCCCCCTGGGGGCCCTTCAGGCCAGCTAGGTCTTTGGGTCCTGGCTCCTTCGGTTTGGGAGCTGTTGCTGCAGTTGGGCATGTTGGCCGGAGAGTGCTTCTCGGGCCGCGAACTGCAACCTTGCAGGATTCTCCCAGGTTTCCTGCAAAACGAAAGCCCCCAGACCCAAATTGAGAGGGGCTGCTTGGGGGCCCCCTGGGGTCCCTTCAGGCCAGCTAGGTCTTTGGGTCCTGGCTCCTTCGGTTTGGGAGCTGTTGCTGCAGTTGAGCATGTTGGCCGGAGAGTGCTTCTCGGGCCGCGAACTGTAACCTTGCAGGTACCTCTCAGGTATCCCGGCCCAACGAAAGCCCCCAGACCCAAATTGAGAGGGGCTGCTTGGGGGCCCCCTGGGGGCCCTTCAGGCCAGCTAGGTCTTTGGGTCCTGGCTCCTTCGCTTTGGGAGCTGTTGCTGCAGTTGGGCATGTGGGCCGGAGAGTGCTTCTCGGGCCGCGAACTGCAACCTTGAAGGAATCTCCCAGGTTCCCGGCCCAAAGAAAGCCCCCAGACCCAAATGGAGAGGGGCTGCTTGGGGGCCCCCTGGGGGCCCTTCAGGCCAGCTAGGTCTTTGGGTCCTGGCTCCTTCGCTTTGGGAGCTGTTGCTGCAGTTGGGCATGTGGGCCGGAGAGTGCTTCTCGGGCCGCGAACTGCAACCTTGAAGGAATCTCCCAGGTTCCCGGCCCAACAAAAGCCCCCAGACCCAAATGGAGAGGGGCTGCTTGGGGGCCCCCTGGGGGCCCTTCAGGCCAGCTAGGTCTTTGGGTCCTGGCTCCTTCGCTTTGGGAGCTGTTGCTGCAGTTGGGCATGTTGGCCGGAGAGTGCTTCTCGGGCCGCGAACTGCAACCTTGCAGGATTCTCCCAGGTTCCCGGCCCAACGAAAGCCCCCAGACCCAAATTGAGAGGGGCTGCTTGGGGGCCCCCTGGGGGCCCTTCAGGCCAGCTAGGTCTTTGTGTCCTGGCTCCTTCGGTTTGGGAGCTGTTGCTGCAGTTGGGCATGTTGGCCGGAGAGTGCTTCTCGGGCCGCGAACTGCAACCTTGCAGGATTCTCCCAGGTTTCCGGCAAAACGAAAGCCCCCAGACCCAAATTGAGAGGGGCTGCTTGGGGGGCCCCTGGGGGCCCTTCAGGCCAGCTAGGTCTTTGGGTCCTGGCTCCTTCGGTTTGGGAGCTGTTGCTGCAGTTGAGCATGTTGGCCGGAGAGTGCTTCTCGGGCCGCGAACTGTAACCTTGCAGGTACCTCTCAGGTATCCCGGCCCAAAAAAAGCCCCCAGACCCAAATTGAGAGGGGCTGCTTGGGGGCCCCCTGGGGGCCCTTCAGGCCAGCTAGGTCTTTGGGTCCTGGCTCCTTCGGTTTGGGAGCTGTTGCTGCAGTTGAGCATGTTGGCCGGAGAGTGCTTCTCGGGCCGCGAACTGCAACCTTGCAGGTACCTCTCAGGTATCCATGACCAACGAAAGCCCCCAGACCCAAATTGAGAGGGGCTGCTTGGTGGCCCCCTGGGGGCCCTTCAGGCCAGCTAGTTCTTTGGGTCCTGGCTCCTTCGCTTTGGGAGCTGTTGCTGCAGTTGGGCATGTTGGCCGGAGAGTGCTTCTCGGGCCGCGAACTGTAACTTGCAGGTACCTCTCAGGTATACATGCCCAACGAAAGCCCCCAGACCCAAATTGAGAGGGGCTGCTTGGTGGCCTTCTGGGGGCCCTTCAGGCCAGCTAGGTCTTTGGGTCCTGGCTCCTTCGCTTTGGGAGCTGTTGCTGGATATTGGGCATGTTGGGCGGAGAGTGCTTCTCGGGCCGCGAACTGCAACCTTACTGGTATCTCCCAGGTTCTCAGCCTAAAGAAAGCCCCCAGACCCAAATGGAGAGGGGCTGCTTGGGGCCCCCCTGGGGGCCCTTCAGGCCAGCTAGGTCTTTGTGTCCTGGCTCATTCGGTTTGGGAGCTGTTGTTGACGTTGGGCATGTTGGCCGGAGAGTGCTTCTCGGGCCTCGAACTGCAACCTTGCAGGATTCTCCCAGGTTCCCGGCCCAACGAAAGCCCCCAGACCCAAATTGAGAGGGGCTGCTTGGGGGCCCCCTGGGGGCCCTTCAGGCCAGCTAGGTCTTTGGGTCCTGGCTCCTTCGGTTTGGGAGCTGTTGCTGCAGTTGGGCATGTTGGCCGGAGAGTGCTTCTCGGGCCGCGAACTGCAACCTTGCAGGTACCTCCCAGGTTCCCGGCCCAACGAAAGCCCCCAGACCCAAATGGAGAGGGGCTGCTTGGGGGCCCCCTGGGGGCCCTTCAGGCCAGCTAGGTCTTTGGGTCCTGGCTCCTTCGGTTTGGGAGCTGTTGCTGCAGTTGGGCATGTTGGCCGGAGAGTGCTTCTCGGGCCGCGAACTGCAACCTTGATGGAATCTCCCAGGTTCCATGCCCAACGAAAGCCCCCAGACCCAAATTGAGAGGGGCTGCTTGGGGGCCCCCTGGGGGCCCTTCAGGCCAGCTAGGTCTTTGTGTCCTGGCTCCTTCGCTTTGGGAGCTGTTGCTGCAGTTGGGCATGTTGGGCGGAGAGTGCTTCTCGGGCCGCGAACTGTAACTTGCAGGTACCTCTCAGGTATACATGCCCAACGAAAGCCCCCAGACCCAAATAGAGAGGGGCTGCTTGGTGGCCTTCTGGGGGCCCTTCAGGCCAGCTAGGTCTTTGGGTCCTGGCTCCTTCGCTTTGGGAGCTGTTGCTGGATATTGGGCATGTTGGGCGGAGAGTGCTTCTCGGGCCGCGAACTGCAACCTTACTGGTATCTCCCAGGTTCTCAGCCTAAAGAAAGCCCCCAGACCCAAATTGAGAGGGGCTGCTTGTTCAGGCCAGCTAGGTCTTTGGGTCCTGGCTCCTTCGGTTTGGGAGCTGTTGCTGCAGTTGGGCATGTGGGCCGGAGAGTGCTTCTCGGGCCGCGAACTGCAACCTTGAAGGAATCTCCCAGGTTCCCGGCCCAACAAAAGCCCCCAGACCCAAATGGAGAGGGGCTGCTTGGGGGCCCCCTGGGGGCCCTTCAGGCCAGCTAGGTCTTTGGGTCCTGGCTCCTTCGGTTTGGGAGCTGTTGCTGCAGTTGGGCATGTTGGCCGGAGAGTGCTTCTCGGGCCGCGAACTGCAACCTTGCAGGATTCTCCCAGGTTCCCGGCCCAACGAAAGCCCCCAGACCCAAATTGAGAGGGGCTGCTTGGGGGCCCCCTGGGGGCCCTTCAGGCCAGCTAGGTCTTTGGGTCCTGGCTCCTTCGGTTTGGGAGCTGTTGCTGCAGTTGGGCATGTTGGCCGGAGAGTGCTTCTCGGGCCGCGAACTGCAACCTTGCAGGATTCTCCCAGGTTTCCGGCAAAACGAAAGCCCCCAGACCCAAATTGAGAGGGGCTGCTTGGGGGCCCCCTGGGGGCCCTTCAGGCCAGCTAGGTCTTTGGGTCCTGGCTCCTTCGGTTTGGGAGCTGTTGCTGCAGTTGAGCATGTTGGCCGGAGAGTGCTTCTCGGGCCGCGAACTGTAACCTTGCAGGTACCTCTCAGGTATCCCGGCCCAACGAAAGCCCCCAGACCCAAATTGAGAGGGGCTGCTTGGGGGCCCCCTGGGGGCCCTTCAGGCCAGCTAGGTCTTTGGGTCCTGGCTCCTTCGGTTTGGGAGCTGTTGCTGCAGTTGAGCATGTTGGGCGGAGAGTGCTTCTCGGGCCGCGAACTGCAACCTTGCAGGTACCTCTCAGGTATCCATGCCCAACGAAAGCCCCCAGACCCAAATTGAGAGGGGCTGCTTGGGGGCCCCCTGGGGGCCCTTCAGGCCAGCTAGTTCTTTGGGTCCTGGCTCCTTCGCTTTGGGAGCTGTTGCTGCAGTTGGGCATGTTGGCCGGAGAGTGCTTCTCGGGCCGCGAACTGCAACCTTGCAGGATTCTCCCAGGTTCCCGGCCCAACGAAAGCCCCCAGACCCAAATGGAGAGGGGCTGCTTGGGGGCCCCCTGGGGGCCCTTCAGGCCAGCTAGGTCTTTGGGTCCTGGCTCCTTCGCTTTGGGAGCTGTTGCTGCAGTTGGGCATGTTGGGCGGAGAGTGCTTCTCGGGCCGCGAACTGCAACCTTGAAGGAATCTCCCAGGTTCCCGGCCCAACGAAAGCCCCCAGACCCAAATGGAGAGGGGCTGCTTGGGGGCCCCCTGGGGGCCCTTCAGGCCAGCTAGGTCTTTGGGTCCTGGCTCCTTCGGTTTGGGAGCTGTTGCTGCAGTTGGGCATGTTGGCCGGAGAGTGCTTCTCGGGCCGCGAACTGCAACCTTGCAGGTACCTCCCAGGTTCCCGGCCCAACGAAAGCCCCCAGACCCAAATGGAGAGGGGCTGCTTGGGGGCCCCCTGGGGGCCCTTCAGGCCAGCTAGGTCTTTGTGTCCTGGCTCCTTCGCTTTGGGAGCTGTTGCTGCAGTTGGGCATGTTGGCCGGAGAGTGCTTCTCGGGCCGCGAACTGTAACTTGCAGGTACCTCTCAGGTATACATGCCCAACGAAAACCCCCAGACCCAAATGGAGAGGGGCTGCTTGGTGGCCCCCTGGGGGCCCTTCAGGCCAGCTAGGTCTTTGGGTCCTGGCTCCTTCGCTTTGGGAGCTGTTGCTGGATATTGGGCATGTTGGGCGGAGAGTGCTTCTCGGGCCGCGAACTGCAACCTTACTGGTATCTCCCAGGTTCTCAGCCTAAAGAAAGCCCCCAGACCCAAATGGAGAGGGGCTGCTTGGGGCCCCCCTGGGGGCCCTTCAGGCCAGCTAGGTCTTTGTGTCCTGGCTCATTCGGTTTGGGAGCTGTTGCTGCAGTTGAGCATGTTGGCCGGAGAGTGCTTCTCGGGCCTCGAACTGCAACCTTGCAGGATTCTCCCAGGTTCCCGGCCCAACGAAAGCCCCCAGACCCAAATTGAGAGGGGCTGCTTGGGGGCCCCCTGGGGGCCCTTCAGGCCAGCTAGGTCTTTGGGTCCTGGCTCCTTCGCTTTGGGAGCTGTTGCTGCAGTTGGGCATGTTGGCCGGAGAGTGCTTCTCGGGCCGCGAACTGCAACCTTGCAGGTACCTCCCAGGTTCCCGGCCCAACGAAAGCCCCCAGACCCAAATTGAGAGGGGCTGCTTGGGGGCCCCCTGGGGGCCCTTCAGGCCAGCTAGGTCTTTGGGTCCTGGCTCCTTCGGTTTGGGAGCTGTTGCTGCAGTTGGGCATGTTGGCCGGAGAGTGCTTCTCGGGCCGCGAACTGCAACCTTGATGGAATCTCCCAGGTTCCATGCCCAACGAAAGCCCCCAGACCCAAATGGAGAGGGGCTGCTTGGGGGCCCCCTGGGGGCCCTTCAGGCCAGCTAGGTCTTTGGGTCCTGGCTCCTTCGGTTTGGGAGCTGTTGCTGCAGTTGGGCATGTTGGCCGGAGAGTGCTTCTCGGGCCGCGAACTGTAACTTGCAGGTACCTCTCAGGTATACATGCCCAACGAAAGCCCCCAGACCCAAATTGAGAGGGGCTGCTTGGTGGCCTTCTGGGGGCCCTTCAGGCCAGCTAGGTCTTTGGGTCCTGGCTCCTTCGCTTTGGGAGCTGTTGCTGGATATTGGGCATGTTGGGCGGAGAGTGCTTCTCGGGCCGCGAACTGCAACCTTACTGGTATCTCCCAGGTTCTCAGCCTAAAGAAAGCCCCCAGACCCAAATGGAGAGGGGCTGCTTGGGGCCCCCCTGGGGGCCCTTCAGGCCAGCTAGGTCTTTGTGTCCTGGCTCATTCGGTTTGGGAGCTGTTGTTGACGTTGGGCATGTTGGCCGGAGAGTGCTTCTCGGGCCTCGAACTGCAACCTTGCAGGATTCTCCCAGGTTCCCGGCCCAACGAAAGCCCCCAGACCCAAATTGAGAGGGGCTGCTTGGGGGCCCCCTGGGGGCCCTTCAGGCCAGCTAGGTCTTTGGGTCCTGGCTCCTTCGGTTTGGGAGCTGTTGCTGCAGTTGGGCATGTTGGCCGGAGAGTGCTTCTCGGGCCGCGAACTGCAACCTTGCAGGTACCTCCCAGGTTCCCGGCCCAACGAAAGCCCCCAGACCCAAATGGAGAGGGGCTGCTTGGGGGCCCCCTGGGGGCCCTTCAGGCCAGCTAGGTCTTTGGGTCCTGGCTCCTTCGGTTTGGGAGCTGTTGCTGCAGTTGGGCATGTTGGCCGGAGAGTGCTTCTCGGGCCGCGAACTGCAACCTTGATGGAATCTCCCAGGTTCCATGCCCAACGAAAGCCCCCAGACCCAAATTGAGAGGGGCTGCTTGGGGGCCCCCTGGGGGCCCTTCAGGCCAGCTAGGTCTTTGTGTCCTGGCTCCTTCGCTTTGGGAGCTGTTGCTGCAGTTGGGCATGTTGGGCGGAGAGTGCTTCTCGGGCCGCGAACTGTAACTTGCAGGTACCTCTCAGGTATACATGCCCAACGAAAGCCCCCAGACCCAAATTGAGAGGGGCTGCTTGGTGGCCTTCTGGGGGCCCTTCAGGCCAGCTAGGTCTTTGGGTCCTGGCTCCTTCGCTTTGGGAGCTGTTGCTGGATATTGGGCATGTTGGGCGGAGAGTGCTTCTCGGGCCGCGAACTGCAACCTTACTGGTATCTCCCAGGTTCTCAGCCTAAAGAAAGCCCCCAGACCCAAATTGAGAGGGGCTGCTTGTTCAGGCCAGCTAGGTCTTTGGGTCCTGGCTCCTTCGGTTTGGGAGCTGTTGCTGCAGTTGGGCATGTGGGCCGGAGAGTGCTTCTCGGGCCGCGAACTGCAACCTTGAAGGAATCCCCAGGTTCCCGGCCCAACAAAAGCCCCCAGACCCAAATGGAGAGGGGCTGCTTGGGGGCCCCCTGGGGGCCCTTCAGGCCAGCTAGGTCTTTGGGTCCTGGCTCCTTCGGTTTGGGAGCTGTTGCTGCAGTTGGGCATGTTGGCCGGAGAGTGCTTCTCGGGCCGCGAACTGCAACCTTGCAGGATTCTCCCAGGTTCCCGGCCCAACGAAAGCCCCCAGACCCAAATTGAGAGGGGCTGCTTGGGGGCCCCCTGGGGGCCCTTCAGGCCAGCTAGGTCTTTGGGTCCTGGCTCCTTCGGTTTGGGAGCTGTTGCTGCAGTTGGGCATGTTGGCCGGAGAGTGCTTCTCGGGCCGCGAACTGCAACCTTGCAGGATTCTCCCAGGTTTCCGGCAAAACGAAAGCCCCCAGACCCAAATTGAGAGGGGCTGCTTGGGGGCCCCCTGGGGGCCCTTCAGGCCAGCTAGGTCTTTGGGTCCTGGCTCCTTCGGTTTGGGAGCTGTTGCTGCAGTTGAGCATGTTGGCCGGAGAGTGCTTCTCGGGCCGCGAACTGTAACCTTGCAGGTACCTCTCAGGTATCCCGGCCCAACGAAAGCCCCCAGACCCAAATTGAGAGGGGCTGCTTGGGGGCCCCCTGGGGGCCCTTCAGGCCAGCTAGGTCTTTGGGTCCTGGCTCCTTCGGTTTGGGAGCTGTTGCTGCAGTTGAGCATGTTGGGCGGAGAGTGCTTCTCGGGCCGCGAACTGCAACCTTGCAGGTACCTCTCAGGTATCCATGCCCAACGAAAGCCCCCAGACCCAAATTGAGAGGGGCTGCTTGGGGGCCCCCTGGGGGCCCTTCAGGCCAGCTAGTTCTTTGGGTCCTGGCTCCTTCGCTTTGGGAGCTGTTGCTGCAGTTGGGCATGTTGGCCGGAGAGTGCTTCTCGGGCCGCGAAATGCAACCTTGCAGGATTCTCCCAGGTTCCCGGCCCAACGAAAGCCCCCAGACCCAAATGGAGAGGGGCTGCTTGGGGGCCCCCTGGGGGCCCTTCAGGCCAGCTAGGTCTTTGGGTCCTGGCTCCTTCGCTTTGGGAGCTGTTGCTGCAGTTGGGCATGTTGGGCGGAGAGTGCTTCTCGGGCCGCGAACTGCAACCTTGAAGGAATCTCCCAGGTTCCCGGCCCAACGAAAGCCCCCAGACCCAAATGGAGAGGGGCTGCTTGGGGGCCCCCTGGGGGCCCTTCAGGCCAGCTAGGTCTTTGGGTCCTGGCTCCTTCGGTTTGGGAGCTGTTGCTGCAGTTGGGCATGTTGGCCGGAGAGTGCTTCTCGGGCCGCGAACTGCAACCTTGCAGGTACCTCCCAGGTTCCCGGCCCAACGAAAGCCCCCAGACCCAAATGGAGAGGGGCTGCTTGGGGGCCCCCTGGGGGCCCTTCAGGCCAGCTAGGTCTTTGTGTCCTGGCTCCTTCGCTTTGGGAGCTGTTGCTGCAGTTGGGCATGTTGGCCGGAGAGTGCTTCTCGGGCCGCGAACTGTAACTTGCAGGTACCTCTCAGGTATACATGCCCAACGAAAACCCCCAGACCCAAATGGAGAGGGGCTGCTTGGTGGCCCCCTGGGGGCCCTTCAGGCCAGCTAGGTCTTTGGGTCCTGGCTCCTTCGCTTTGGGAGCTGTTGCTGGATATTGGGCATGTTGGGCGGAGAGTGCTTCTCGGGCCGCGAACTGCAACCTTACTGGTATCTCCCAGGTTCTCAGCCTAAAGAAAGCCCCCAGACCCAAATGGAGAGGGGCTGCTTGGGGCCCCCCTGGGGGCCCTTCAGGCCAGCTAGGTCTTTGTGTCCTGGCTCATTCGGTTTGGGAGCTGTTGCTGCAGTTGAGCATGTTGGCCGGAGAGTGCTTCTCGGGCCTCGAACTGCAACCTTGCAGGATTCTCCCAGGTTCCCGGCCCAACGAAAGCCCCCAGACCCAAATTGAGAGGGGCTGCTTGGGGGCCCCCTGGGGGCCCTTCAGGCCAGCTAGGTCTTTGGGTCCTGGCTCCTTCGCTTTGGGAGCTGTTGCTGCAGTTGGGCATGTTGGCCGGAGAGTGCTTCTCGGGCCGCGAACTGCAAACTTGCAGGTACCTCCCAGGTTCCCGGCCCAACGAAAGCCCCCAGACCCAAATTGAGAGGGGCTGCTTGGGGGCCCCCTGGGGGCCCTTCAGGCCAGCTAGGTCTTTGGGTCCTGGCTCCTTCGGTTTGGGAGCTGTTGCTGCAGTTGGGCATGTTGGCCGGAGAGTGCTTCTCGGGCCGCGAACTGCAACCTTGATGGAATCTCCCAGGTTCCATGCCCAACGAAAGCCCCCAGACCCAAATGGAGAGGGGCTGCTTGGGGGCCCCCTGGGGGCCCTTCAGGCCAGCTAGGTCTTTGGGTCCTGGCTCCTTCGGTTTGGGAGCTGTTGCTGCAGTTGGGCATGTTGGCCGGAGAGTGCTTCTCGGGCCGCGAACTGCAACCTTGCTGGTATCTCCCAGGTTCTCAGCCTAAAGAAAGCCCCCAGACCCAAATGGAGAGGGGCTGCTTGGGGGCCCCCTGGGGGCCCTTCAGGCCAGCTAGGTCTTTGGGTCCTGGCTCCTTCGGTTTGGGAGCTGTTGCTGCAGTTGGGCATGTTGGCCGGAGAGTGCTTCTCGGGCCGCGAACTGCAACCTTGCAGGAATCTCACAGGTTCCCGGCCCAACGAAAGCCCCCAGACCCAAATTGAGAGGGGCTGCTTGGGGGCCCCCTGGGGGCCCTTCAGGCCAGCTAGGTCTTTGGGTCCTGGCTCCTTCGGTTTGGGAGCTGTTGCTGCAGTTGGGCATGTTGGCCGGAGAGTGCTTCTCGGGCCGCGAACTGCAACCTTGCTGGTATCTCCCAGGTTCTCAGCCTAAAGAAAGCCCCCAGACCCAAATGGAGAGGGGCTGCTTGGGGGCCCCCTGGGGGCCCTTCAGGCCAGCTAGGTCTTTGGGTCCTGGCTCCTTCGGTTTGGGAGCTGTTGCTGCAGTTGGGCATGTTGGCCGGAGAGTGCTTCTCGGGCCGCGAACTGCAACCTTGCAGGAATCTCACAGGTTCCCGGCCCAACGAAAGCCCCCAGACCCAAATTGAGAGGGGCTGCTTGGGGGCCCCCTGGGGGCCCTTCAGGCCAGCTAGGTCTTTGTGTCCTGGCTCCTTCGGTTTGGGAGCTGTTGCTGCAGTTGGGCATGTTGGCCGGAGAGTGCTTCTCGGGCCGCGAACTGCAACCTTGCATGAATCTCCCAGGTTCCCGGCCCAACGAAAGCCCCCAGACCCAAATTGAGAGGGGCTGCTTGGGGGCCCCCTGGGGGCCCTTCAGGCCAGCTAGGTCTTTGTATCCTGGCTCATTCGGTTTGGGAGCTGTTGCTGCAGTTGGGCATGTTGGCCGGAGAGTGCTTCTCGGGCCTCGAACTGCAACCTTGCAGGAATCTCCTAGTTTCCATGCCCAACAAAAGCCCCCAGACCCAAATGGAGAGGGGCTGCTTGGGGGCCCCCTGGGGGCCCTTCAGGCCAGCTAGGTCTTTGTGTCCTGGCTCCTTCGCTTTGGGAGCTGTTGCTGCAGTTGGGCATGTTGGCCGGAGAGTGCTTCTCGGGCCGCGAACTGCAACCTTGCAGGAACCTCTCAGGTATCCATGCCCAACGAAAGCCCCCAGACCCAAATGGAGAGGGGCTGCTTGGGGGCCCCCTGGGGGCCCTTCAGGCCAGCTAGGTCTTTGTGTCCTGGCTCCTTCGGTTTGGGAGCTGTTGCTGCAGTTGGGCATGTTGGCCGGAGAGTGCTTCTCGGGCCGCGAACTGCAACCTTGAAGGATTCTCCAAGGTTCCCGGCCCAACGAAAGCACCCAGACCCAAATGGAGAGGGGCTGCTTGGGGACCCCCTGGGGGCCCTTCAGGCCAGCTAGGTCTTTGGGTCCTGGCTCCTTCGGTTTGGGAGCTGTTGCTGCAGTTGGGCATGTTGGCCGGAGAGTGCTTCTCGGGCCGCGAACTGCAACCTTGCAGGATTCTCCCACGTTCCCAGCCCAACGAAAGCCCCCAGACCCAAATTGAGAGGGGCTGCTTGGGGGCCCCCTGGGGGCCCTTCAGGCCAGCTAGGTCTTTGGGTCTTGGCTCCTTCGGTTTGGGAGCTGTTGCTGCAGTTGGGCATGTTGGCCAGAGAGTGCTTCTCCGGCCGCGAACTGCAACCTTGCAGGATTCTCCCAGGTTCCCGGACCAACGAAAGCCCCCAGACCCAAATGGAGAGGGGCTGCTTGGGGCCCCCCTGGGGGCCCTTCAGGCCAGCTAGGTCTTTGAGTCCTGGCTCCTTCGGTTTGGGAGCTGTTGCTGCAGTTGGGCATGTTGGCCGGAGAGTGCTTCTCGGGCCGCGAACTGCAACCTTGCAGGAATCTCCCAGGTTCCCGGCCCAACGAAAGCCCCCAGACCCAAATTGAGAGGGGCTGCTTGGGGGCCCCCTGGGGGCCCTTCAGGCCAGCTAGGTCTTTGTGTCCTGGCTCCTTCGGTTTGGGAGCTGTTGCTGCAGTTGGGCATGTTGGCCGGAGAGTGCTTCTCGGGCCGCGAACTGCAACCTTGCATGAATCTCCCAGGTTCCCGGCCCAACGAAAGCCCCCAGACCCAAATTGAGAGGGGCTGCTTGTGGGCCCCCTGGGGGCCCTTCAGGCCAGCTAGCTCTTTGTATCCTGGCTCCTTCGCTTTGGGAGCTGTTGCTGCAGTTGGGCATGTTGGCCGGAGAGTGCTTCTCGGGCCGCGAACTGCAACCTTGCAGGAATCTCCCAGGTTCCCGGCCCAACGAAAGCCCCCAGACCCAAATTGAGAGGGGCTGCTTGGGGGCCCCCTGGGGGCCCTTCAGGCCAGCTAGGTCTTTGGGTCCTGGCTCCTTCGCTTTGGGAGCTGTTGCTGCAGTTGGGCATGTTGGCCGGAGAGTGCTTCTCGGGCCGCGAACTGCAACCTTGAAGGTACCTCCCAGGTTCCCGGCCCAACGAAAGCCCCCAGACCCAAATGGAGAGGGGCTGCTTGGGGGCCCCCTGGGGGCCCTTCAGGCCAGCTAGGTCTTTGTGTCCTGGCTCCTTCGGTTTGGGAGCTGTTGCTGCAGTTGGGCATGTTGGGCGGAGAGTGCTTCTCGGGCCGCGAACTGTAACTTGCAGGTACCTCTCAGGTATACATGCCCAACGAAAGCCCCCAGACCCAAATTGAGAGGGGCTGCTTGGTGGCCTTCTGGGGGCCCTTCAGGCCAGCTAGGTCTTTGGGTCCTGGCTCCTTCGCTTTGGGAGCTGTTGCTGGATATTGGGCATGTTGGGCGGAGAGTGCTTCTCGGGCCGCGAACTGCAACCTTACTGGTATCTCCCAGGTTCTCAGCCTAAAGAAAGCCCCCAGACCCAAATGGAGAGGGGCTGCTTGGGGCCCCCCTGGGGGCCCTTCAGGCCAGCTAGGTCTTTGTGTCCTGGCTCATTCGGTTTGGGAGCTGTTGTTGACGTTGGGCATGTTGGCCGGAGAGTGCTTCTCGGGCCTCGAACTGCAACCTTGCAGGATTCTCCCAGGTTCCCGGCCCAACGAAAGCCCCCAGACCCAAATTGAGAGGGGCTGCTTGGGGGCCCCCTGGGGGCCCTTCAGGCCAGCTAGGTCTTTGGGTCCTGGCTCCTTCGGTTTGGGAGCTGTTGCTGCAGTTGGGCATGTTGGCCGGAGAGTGCTTCTCGGGCCGCGAACTGCAACCTTGCAGGTACCTCCCAGGTTCCCGGCCCAACGAAAGCCCCCAGACCCAAATTGAGAGGGGCTGCTTGGGGGCCCCCTGGGGGCCCTTCAGGCCAGCTAGGTCTTTGGGTCCTGGCTCCTTCGGTTTGGGAGCTGTTGCTGCAGTTGGGCATGTTGGCCGGAGAGTGCTTCTCGGGCCGCGAACTGCAACCTTGATGGAATCTCCCAGGTTCCATGCCCAACGAAAGCCCCCAGACCCAAATTGAGAGGGGCTGCTTGGGGGCCCCCTGGGGGCCCTTCAGGCCAGCTAGGTCTTTGGGTCCTGGCTCCTTCGGTTTGGGAGCTGTTGCTGCAGTTGGGCATGTTGGCCGGAGAGTGCTTCTCGGGCCGCGAACTGCAACCTTGCTGGTATCTCCCAGGTTCTCAGCCTAAAGAAAGCCCCCAGACCCAAATGGAGAGGGGCTGCTTGGGGGCCCCCTGGGGGCCCTTCAGGCCAGCTAGGTCTTTGGGTCCTGGCTCCTTCGGTTTGGGAGCTGTTGCTGCAGTTGGGCATGTTGGCCGGAGAGTGCTTCTCGGGCCGCGAACTGCAACCTTGCAGGATTCTCCCACGTTCCCAGCCCAACGAAAGCCCCCAGACCCAAATTGAGAGGGGCTGCTTGGGGGCCCCCTGGGGGCCCTTCAGGCCAGCTAGGTCTTTGGGTCCTGGCTCCTTCGGTTTGGGAGCTGTTGCTGCAGTTGGGCATGTTGGCCAGAGAGTGCTTCTCGGGCCGCGAACTGCAACCTTGCAGGATTCTCCCAGGTTCCCGGCCCAACGAAAGCCCCCAGACCCAAATGGAGAGGGGCTGCTTGGGGCCCCCCTGGGGGCCCTTCAGGCCAGCTAGGTCTTTGGGTCCTGGCTCCTTCGGTTTGGGAGCTGTTGCTGCAGTTGGGCATGTTGGCCGGAGAGTGCTTCTCGGGCCGCGAACTGCAACCTTGCAGGAATCTCCCAGGTTCCCGGCCCAACGAAAGCCCCCAGACCCAAATTGAGAGGGGCTGCTTGGGGGCCCCCTGGGGGCCCTTCAGGCCAGCTAGGTCTTTGTGTCCTGGCTCCTTCGGTTTGGGAGCTGTTGCTGCAGTTGGGCATGTTGGCCGGAGAGTGCTTCTCGGGCCGCGAACTGCAACCTTGCATGAATCTCCCAGGTTCCCGGCCCAACGAAAGCCCCCAGACCCAAATTGAGAGGGGCTGCTTGTGGGCCCCCTGGGGGCCCTTCAGGCCAGCTAGCTCTTTGTATCCTGGCTCCTTCGCTTTGGGAGCTGTTGCTGCAGTTGGGCATGTTGGCCGAAGAGTGCTTCTCGGGCCGCGAACTGCAACCTTGCAGGAATCTCCCAGGTTCCCGGCCCAACGAAAGCCCCCAGACCCAAATTGAGAGGGGCTGCTTGGGGGCCCCCTGGGGGCCCTTCAGGCCAGCTAGGTCTTTGTGTCCTGGCTCCTTCGGTTTGGGAGCTGTTGCTGCAGTTGGGCATGTTGGCCGGAGAGTGCTTCTCGGGCCGCGAACTGCAACCTTGCAGGTACCTCCCAGGTTCCCGGCCCAACTAAAGCCCCCAGACCCAAATGGAGAGGAGCTCCTTGGGGGCCCCATGGGGGCCCTTCAGGCCAGCTAGGTCTTTGGGTCCTGGCTCCTTCGCTTTGGGAGCTGTTGCTGCAGTTGGGCATGTTGGCCGGAGAGTGCTTCTCGGGCCGCGAACTGCAACTTTGAAGGAATCTCCCAGGTTCCCGGCCCAACGAAAGCCCCCAGACCCAAATGGAGAGGGGCTGCTTGGGGGCCCCCTGGGGGCCCTTCAGGCCAGCTAGGTCTTTGTGTCCTGGCTCATTCGGTTTGGGAGCTGTTGCTGCAGTTGGGCATGTTGGCCGGAGAGTGCTTCTCGGGCCTCGAACTGCAACCTTGCAGGAATCTCCCAGGTTCCCGGCCCAACAAAAGCCCCCAGACCCAAATGGAGAGGGGCTGCTTGGGGGCCCCCTGGGGGCCCTTCAGGCCAGCTAGGTCTTTGGGTCCTGGCTCATTCGGTTTGGGAGCTGTTGCTGCAGTTGGGCATGTTGGCCGGAGAGTGCTTCTCCGGCCGAGAACTGCAACCTTGCTGGTACCTCCCAGGTTCCCGGCCCAACTAAAGCCCCCAGACCCAAATGGAGAGGAGCTCCTTGGGGGCCCCATGGGGGCCCTTCAGGCCAGCTAGGTCTTTGGGTCCTGGCTCCTTCGGTTTGGGAGCTGTTGCTGCACTTGGGCATGTTGGCCGGAGAGTGCTTCTCGGGCCGCGAACTGCAACCTTGCAGGATTCTCCCAGGTTCCCGGCCCAACGAAAGCCCCCAGACCCAAATTGAGAGGGGCTGCTTGGGGGCCCCCTGGGGGCCCTTCAGGCCAGCTAGGTCTTTGGGTCCTGGCTCCTTCGGTTTGGGAGCTGTTGCTGCAGTTGGGCATGTTGGCCGGAGAGTGCTTCTCGGGCCGCGAACTGCAACCTTGCAGGATTCTCCCAGGTTTCCGGCCCAACGAAAGCCCCCAGACCCAAATTGAGAGGGGCTGCTTGGGGGCCCCCTGGGGGCCCTTCAGGCCAGCTAGGTCTTTGTGTCCTGGCTCCTTCGGTTTGGGAGCTGTTGCTGCAGTTGGGCATGTTGGCCGGAGAGTGCTTCTCGGGCCGCGAACTGCAACCTTGAAGGAATCTCCCAGGTTCCCGGCCCAACGAAAACCCCCAGACCCAAATGGAGAGGGGCTGCTTGGGGGCCCCCTGGGGGCCCTTCAGGCCAGCTAGGTCTTTGGGTCCTGGCTCCTTCGGTTTGGGAGCTGTTGCTGCAGTTGAGCATGTTGGCCGGAGAGTGCTTCTCGGGCCGCGAACTGTAACCTTGCAGGTACCTCTCAGGTATCCATGCCCAACGAAAGCCCCCAGACCCAAATTGAGAGGGGCTGCTTGGTGGCCCCCTGGGGGCCCTTCAGGCCAGCTAGGTCTTTGGGTCCTGGCTCCTTCGGTTTGGGAGCTGTTGCTGCAGTTGAGCATGTTGGCCGGAGAGTGCTTCTCGGGCCGCAAACTGCAACCTTGCAGGTACCTCTCAGGTATACATGCCCAACGAAAGCCCCCAGACCCAAATGGAGAGGGGCTGCTTGGTGGCCCCCTGGGGGCCCTTCAGGCCAGCTAGGTCTTTGGGTCCTGGCTCCTTCGCTTTGGGAGCTGTTGCTGCAGTTGGGCATGTTGGCCGGAGAGTGCTTCTCGGGCCGCGAACTGCAACCTTGCAGGTACCTCCCAGGTTCCCGGCCCAACGAAAGCCCCCAGACCCAAATGGAGAGGGGCTGCTTGGGGGACCCCTGGGGGCCCTTCAGGCCAGCTAGGTCTTTGGGTCCTGGCTCCTTCGGTTTGGGAGCTGTTGCTGCAGTTGGGCATGTTGGGCGGAGAGTGCTTCTCGGGCCGCGAACTGCAACCTTGCAGGAATCTCCCAGGTTCCCGGCCCAACGAAAGCCCCCAGACCCAAATGGAGAGGGGCTGCTTGGGGGCCCCCTGGGGGCCCTTCAGGCCAGCTAGCTCTTTGGGTCCTGGCTCCTTCGGTTTGGGAGCTGTTGCTGCAGTTGGGCATGTTGGCCGGAGAGTGCTTCTCGGGCCGCGAACTGCAACCTTGCAGGATTCTCCCAGGTTCCCGGCCCAACGAAAGCCCCCAGACCCAAATTGAGAGGGGCTGCTTGGGGGCCCCCTGGGGGCCCTTCAGGCCAGCTAGGTCTTTGGGTCCTGGCTCCTTCGGTTTGGGAGCTGTTGCTGCAGTTGAGCATGTTGGCCAGAGAGTGCTTCTCGGGCCGCGAACTGTAACCTTGCAGGTACCTCTCAGGTATCCATGCCCAACGAAAGCCCCCAGACCCAAATTGAGAGGGGCTGCTTGGGGGCCCCCTGGGGGCCCTTCAGGCCAGCTAGGTCTTTGGGTCCTGGCTCCTTCGGTTTGGGAGCTGTTGCTGCAGTTGGGCATGTTGGCCGGAGAGTGCTTCTCGGGCCGCGAACTGCAACCTTGCAGGTACCTCCCAGGTTCCCGGCCCAACGAAAGCCCCCAGACCCAAATGGAGAGGGGCTGCTTGGGGGCCCCCTGGGGGCCCTTCAGGCCAGCTAGGTCTTTGTGTCCTGGCTCCTTCGGTTTGGGAGCTGTTGCTGCAGTTGGGCATGTTGGCCGGAGAGTGCTTCTCGGGCCGCGAACTGCAACCTTGCAGGATTCTCCCAGGTTCCCGGCACAACGAAAGCCCCCAGACCCAAATGGAGAGGGGCTGCTTGGGGGCCCCCTGGGGGCCCTTCAGGCCAGCTAGCTCTTTGTGTCCTGGCTCCTTCGCTTTGGGAGCTGTTGCTGCAGTTGGGCATGTTGGCCGGAGAGTGCTTCTCGGGCCGCGAACTGTAACCTTGCAGGTACCTC
>NW_028168264.1:25000-32360 GCF_964237585.1 Gallinula chloropus | reverse complement strand
CAAATGGAGAGGGGCTGCTTGGGGGCCCCCTGGGGCCCCTTCAGGCCAGCTAGGTCTTTGGGTCCTGGCTCCTTCGCTTTGGGAGCAGTCGCTGGACGTTCGGCACGTTGGCCGGAGAGTGCTTCTCGGGCCGCGACCTGCAACCGGGCAGGTACCTCCCAGGTTCCCGGCCCAACGAAAGCCCCCAGACCCAAATGGAGAGGGGCTGCTTGGGGGCCCCCTGGGGCCCCTTCAGGCCAGCTAGGTCTTTGGGTCCTGGCTCCTTCGCTTTGGGAGCAGTCGCTGGACGTTCGGCACGTTGGCCGGAGAGTGCTTCTCGGGCCGCGACCTGCAACCGGGCAGGTACCTCCCAGGTTCCCGGCCCAACGAAAGCCCCCAGACCCAAATGGAGAGGGGCTGCTTGGGGGCCCCCTGGGGCCCCTTCAGGCCAGCTAGGTCTTTGGGTCCTGGCTCCTTCGCTTTGGGAGCAGTCGCTGGACGTTTGGCACGTTGGCCGGAGAGTGCTTCTCGGGCCGCGACCTGCAACCGGGCAGGTACCTCCCAGGTTCCCGGCCCAACGAAAGCCCCCAGACCCAAATGGAGAGGGGCTGCTTGGGGGCCCCCTGGGGCCCCTTCAGGCCAGCTAGGTCTTTGGGTCCTGGCTCCTTCGCTTTGGGAGCAGTCGCTGGACGTTTGGCACGTTGGCCGGAGAGTGCTTCTCGGGCCGCGACCTGCAACCGGGCAGGTAGCTCCCAGGTTCCCGGCCCAACGAAAGCCCCCAGACCCAAATGGAGAGGGGCTGCTTGGGGGCCCCCTGGGGCCCCTTCAGGCCAGCTAGGTCTTTGGGTCCTGGCTCCTTCGCTTTGGGAGCAGTCGCTGGACGTTTGGCACGTTGGCCGGAGAGTGCTTCTCGGGCCGCGACCTGCAACCGGGCAGGTACCTCCCAGGTTCCCGGCCCAACGAAAGCCCCCAGACCCAAATGGAGAGGGGCTGCTTGGGGGCCCCCTGGGGCCCCTTCAGGCCAGCTAGGTCTTTGGGTCCTGGCTCCTTCGCTTTGGGAGCAGTCGCTGGACGTTCGGCACGTTGGCCGGAGAGTGCTTCTCGGGCCGCGACCTGCAACCGGGCAGGTACCTCCCAGGTTCCCGGCCGAACGAAAGCCCCCAGACCCAAATGGAGAGGGGCTGCTTGGGGGCCCCCTGGGGCCCCTTCAGGCCAGCTAGGTCTTTGGGTCCTGGCTCCTTCGCTTTGGGAGCAGTAGCCGGACGTTTGGCACGTTGGCCGGAGAGTGCTTCTCGGGCCGCGACCTGCAACCGGGCAGGTACCTCCCAGGTTCCCGGCCCAACGAAAGCCCCCAGACCCAAATGGAGAGGGCCTGCTTGGGGGCCCCCTGGGGCCCCTTCAGGCCAGCTAGGTCTTTGGGTCCTGGCTCCTTCGCTTTGGGAGCAGTCGCTGGACGTTTGGCACGTTGGCCGGAGAGTGCTTCTCGGGCCGCGACCTGCAACCGGGCAGGTACCTCCCAGGTTCCCGGCCCAACGAAAGCCCCCAGACCCAAATGGAGAGGGGCTGCTTGGGGGCCCCCTGGGGCCCCTTCAGGCCAGCTAGGTCTTTGGGTCCTGGCTCCTTCGCTTTGGGAGCAGTCGCTGGACGTTTGGCACGTTGGCCGGAGAGTGCTTCTCGGGCCGCGACCTGCAACCGGGCAGGTACCTCCCAGGTTCCCGGCCCAACGAAAGCCCCCAGACCCAAATGGAGAGGGGCTGCTTGGGGGCCCCCTGGGGCCCTTTCAGGCCAGCTAGGTCTTTGGGTCCTGGCTCCTTCGCTTTGGGAGCAGTCGCTGGACGTTTGGCACGTTGGCCGGAGAGTGCTTCTCGGGCCGCGACCTGCAACCGGGCAGGTAGCTCCCAGGTTCCCGGCCCAACGAAAGCCCCCAGACCCAAATGGAGAGGGGCTGCTTGGGGGCCCCCTGGGGCCCCTTCAGGCCAGCTAGGTCTTTGGGTCCTGGCTGCTTCGCTTTGGGAGCAGTCGCTGGACGTTCGGCACGTTGGCCGGAGAGTGCTTCTCGGGCCGCGACCTGCAACCGGGCAGGTACCTCCCAGGTTCCCGGCCCAACGAAAGCCCCCAGACCCAAATGGAGAGGGGCTGCTTGGGGGCCCCCTGGGGCCCCTTCAGGCCAGCTAGGTCTTTGGGTCCTGGCTCCTTCGCTTTGGGAGCAGTCGCTGGACGTTTGGCACGTTGGCCGGAGAGTGCTTCTCGGGCCGCGACCTGCAACCGGGCAGGTACCTCCCAGGTTCCCGGCCCAACGAAAGCCCCCAGACCCAAATGGAGAGGGGCTGCTTGGGGGCCCCCTGGGGCCCCTTCAGGCCAGCTAGGTCTTTGGGTCCTGGCTCCTTTGCTTTGGGAGCAGTCGCTGGACGTTTGGCACGTTGGCCGGAGAGTGCTTCTCGGGCCGCGACCTGCAACCGGGCAGGTACCTCCCAGGTTCCCGGCCCAACGAAAGCCCCCAGACCCAAATGGAGAGGGGCTGCTTGGGGGCCCCCTGGGGCCCCTTCAGGCCAGCTAGGTCTTTGGGTCCTGGCTCCTTCGCTTTGGGAGCAGTCGCTGGACGTTTGGCACGTTGGCCGGAGAGTGCTTCTCGGGCCGCGACCTGCAACCGGGCAGGTACCTCCCAGGTTCCCGGCCCAACGAAAGCCCCCAGACTCAAATGGAGAGGGGCTGCTTGGAGGCCCCCTGGGGCCCCTTCAGGCCAGCTAGGTCTTTGGGTCCTGGCTCCTTCGCTTTGGGAGCAGTCGCTGGACGTTTGGCACGTTGGCCGGAGAGTGCTTCTCGGGCCGCGACCTGCAACCGGGCAGGTACCTCCCAGGTTCCCGGCCCAACGAAAGCCCCCAGACCCAAATGGAGAGGGGCTGCTTGGGGGCCCCCTGGGGCCCCTTCAGGCCAGCTAGGTCTTTGGGTCCTGGCTCCTTTGCTTTGGGAGCAGTCGCTGGACGTTTGGCACGTTGGCCGGAGAGTGCTTCTCGGGCCGCGACCTGCAACCGGGCAGGTACCTCCCAGGTTCCCGGCCCAACGAAAGCCCCCAGACCCAAATGGAGAGGGGCTGCTTGGGGGCCCCCTGGGGCCCCTTCAGGCCAGCTAGGTCTTTGGGTCCTGGCTCCTTCGCTTTGGGAGCAGTCGCTGGACGTTTGGCACGTTGGCCGGAGAGTGCTTCTCGGGCCGCGACCTGCAACCGGGCAGGTACCTCCCAGGTTCCCGGCCCAACGAAAGCCCCCAGACCCAAATGGAGAGGGGCTGCTTGGGGGCCCCCTGGGGCCCCTTCAGGCCAGCTAGGTCTTTGGGTCCTGGCTCCTTCGCTTTGGGAGCAGTCGCTGGACGTTCGGCACGTTGGCCGGAGAGTGCTTCTCGGGCCGCGACCTGCAACCGGGCAGGTACCTCCCAGGTTCCCGGCCCAACGAAAGCCCCCAGACCCAAATGGAGAGGGGCTGCTTGGGGGCCCCCTGGGGCCCCTTCAGGCCAGCTAGGTCTTTGGGTCCTGGCTCCTTCGCTTTGGGAGCAGTCGCTGGACGTTTGGCACGTTGGCCGGAGAGTGCTTCTCGGGCCGCGACCTGCAACCGGGCAGGTACCTCCCAGGTTCCCGGCCCAACGAAAGCCCCCAGACCCAAATGGAGAGGGGCTGCTTGGGGGCCCCCTGGGGCCCCTTCAGGCCAGCTAGGTCTTTGGGTCCTGGCTCCTTTGCTTTGGGAGCAGTCGCTGGACGTTCGGCACGTTGGCCGGAGAGTGCTTCTCGGGCCGCGACCTGCAACCGGGCAGGTACCTCCCAGGTTCCCGGCCCAACGAAAGCCCCCAGACCCAAATGGAGAGGGGCTGCTTGGGGGCCCCCTGGGGCCCCTTCAGGCCAGCTAGGTCTTTGGGTCCTGGCTCCTTCGCTTTGGGAGCAGTCGCTGGACGTTTGGCACGTTGGCCGGAGAGTGCTTCTCGGGCCGCGACCTGCAACCGGGCAGGTACCTCCCAGGTTCCCAGCCCAACGAAAGCCCCCAGACCCAAATGGAGAGGGGCTGCTTGGGGGCCCCCTGGGGCCCCTTCAGGCCAGCTAGGTCTTTGGGTCCTGGCTCCTTTGCTTTGGGAGCAGTCGCTGGACGTTGGGCACGTTGGCCGGAGAGTGCTTCTCGGGCCGTGACCTGCAACCGGGCAGGTACCTCCCAGGTTCCCGGCCCAACGAAAGCCCCCAGACCCAAATGGAGAGGGGCTGCTTGGGGGCCCCCTGGGGCCCCTTCAGGCCAGCTAGGTCTTTGGGTCCTGGCTACTTCGCTTTGGGAGCAGTCGCTGGACGTTTGGCACGTTGGCCGGAGAGTGCTTCTCGGGCCGCGACCTGCAACCGGGCAGGTACCTCCCAGGTTCCCGGCCCAACGAAAGCCCCCAGACCCAAATGGAGAGGGGCTGCTTGGGGGCCCCCTGGGGCCCCTTCAGGCCAGCTAGGTCTTTGGGTCCTGGCTCCTTCGCTTTGGGAGCAGTCGCTGGACGTTTGGCACGTTGGCCGGAGAGTGCTTCTCGGGCCGCGACCTGCAACCGGGCAGGTACCTCCCAGGTTCCCGGCCCAACGAAAGCCCCCAGACCCAAATGGAGAGGGGCTGCTTGGGGGCCCCCTGGGGCCCCTTCAGGCCAGCTAGGTCTTTGGGTCCTGGCTGCTTCGCTTTGGGAGCAGTCGCTGGACGTTCGGCACGTTGGCCGGAGAGTGCTTCTCGGGCCGCGACCTGCAACCGGGCAGGTACCTCCCAGGTTCCCGGCCCAACGAAAGCCCCCAGACCCAAATGGAGAGGGGCTGCTTGGGGGCCCCCTGGGGCCCCTTCAGGCCAGCTAGGTCTTTGGGTCCTGGCTCCTTCGCTTTGGGAGCAGTCGCTGGACGTTGGGCACGTTGGCCGGAGAGTGCTTCTCGGGCCGCGACCTGCAACCCAGAAGGTACCTCCCAGGTTCCCGGCCCAACGAAAGCCCCCAGACCCAAATGGAGAGGGGCTGCTTGGGGGCCCCCTGGGGCCCCTTCAGGCCAGCTAGGTCTTTGGGTCCTGGCTCCTTCGCTTTGGGAGCAGTCGCTGGACGTTTGGCACGTTGGCCGGAGAGTGCTTCTCGGGCCGCGACCTGCAACCGGGCAGGTACCTCCCAGGTTCCCGGCCCAACGAAAGCCCCCAGACCCAAATGGAGAGGGGCTGCTTGGGGGCCCCCTGGGGCCCCTTCAGGCCAGCTAGGTCTTTGGGTCCTGGCTCCTTCGCTTTGGGAGCAGTCGCTGGACGTTTGGCACGTTGGCCGGAGAGTGCTTCTCGGGCCGCGACCTGCAACCGGGCAGGTACCTCCCAGGTTCCCGGCCCAACGAAAGCCCCCAGACCCAAATGGAGAGGAGCTGCTTGGGGGCCCCCTGGGGCCCCTTCAGGCCAGCTAGGTCTTTGGGTCCTGGCTCCTTCGCTTTGGGAGCAGTCGCTGGACGTTTGGCACGTTGGCCGGAGAGTGCTTCTCGGGCCGCGACCTGCAACCGGGCAGGTACCTCCCAGGTTCCCGGCCCAACGAAAGCCCCCAGACCCAAATGGAGAGGGGCTGCTTGGGGGCCCCCTGGGGCCCCTTCAGGCCAGCTAGGTCTTTGGGTCCTGGCTCCTTCGCTTTGGGAGCAGTCGCTGGACGTTGGGCACGTTGGCCGGAGAGTGCTTCTCGGGCCGCGACCTGCAACCGGGCAGGTACCTCCCAGGTTCCCGGCCCAACGAAAGCCCCCAGACCCAAATGGAGAGGGGCTGCTTGGGGGCCCCCTGGGGCCCCTTCAGGCCAGCTAGGTCTTTGGGTCCTGGCTCCTTCGCTTTGGGAGCAGTCGCTGGACGTTTGGCACGTTGGCCGGAGAGTGCTTCTCGGGCCGCGACCTGCAACCGGGCAGGTACCTCCCAGGTTCCCGGCCCAACGAAAGCCCCCAGACCCAAATGGAGAGGGGCTGCTTGGGGGCCCCCTGGGGCCCCTTCAGGCCAGCTAGGTCTTTGGGTCCTGGCTCCTTCGCTTTGGGAGCAGTCGCTGGACGTTCGGCACGTTGGCCGGAGAGTGCTTCTCGGGCCGCGACCTGCAACCGGGCAGGTACCTCCCAGGTTCCCGGCCCAACGAAAGCCCCCAGACCCAAATGGAGAGGGGCTGCTTGGGGGCCCCCTGGGGCCCCTTCAGGCCAGCTAGGTCTTTGGGTCCTGGCTCCTTCGCTTTGGGAGCAGTCGCTGGACGTTTGGCACGTTGGCCGGAGAGTGCTTCTCGGGCCGCGACCTGCAACCGGGCAGGTACCTCCCAGGTTCCCGGCCCAACGAAAGCCCCCAGACCCAAATGGAGAGGGGCTGCTTGGGGGCCCCCTGGGGCCCCTTCAGGCCAGCTAGGTCTTTGGGTCCTGGCTCCTTCGCTTTGGGAGCAGTCGCTGGACGTTGGGCACGTTGGCCGGAGAGTGCTTCTCGGGCCGCGACCTGCAACCGGGCAGGTACCTCCCAGGTTCCCGGCCCAACGAAAGCCCCCAGACCCAAATGGAGAGGGGCTGCTTGGGGGCCCCCTGGGGCCCCTTCAGGCCAGCTAGGTCTTTGGGTCCTGGCTCCTTCGCTTTGGGAGCAGTCGCTGGACGTTTGGCACGTTGGCCGGAGAGTGCTTCTCGGGCCGCGACCTGCAACCGGGCAGGTACCTCCCAGGTTCCCGGCCCAACGAAAGCCCCCAGACCCAAATGGAGAGGGGCTGCTTGGGGGCCCCCTGGGGCCCCTTCAGGCCAGCTAGGTCTTTGGGTCCTGGCTCCTTCGCTTTGGGAGCAGTCGCTGGACGTTTGGCACGTTGGCCGGAGAGTGCTTCTCGGGCCGCGACCTGCAACCGGGCAGGTACCTCCCAGGTTCCCGGCCCAACGAAAGCCCCCAGACCCAAATGGAGAGGGGCTGCTTGGGGGCCCCCTGGGGCCCCTTCAGGCCAGCTAGGTCTTTGGGTCCTGGCTCCTTCGCTTTGGGAGCAGTCGCTGGACGTTCGGCACGTTGGCCGGAGAGTGCTTCTCGGGCCGCGACCTGCAACCGGGCAGGTACCTCCCAGGTTCCCGGCCCAACGAAAGCCCCCAGACCCAAATGGAGAGGAGCTTCTTGGGGGCCCCCTGGGGCCCCTTCAGGCCAGCTAGGTCTTTGGGTCCTGGCTCCTTCGCTTTGGGAGCAGTCGCTGGACGTTTGGCACGTTGGCCGGAGAGTGCTTCTCGGGCCGCGACCTGCAACCGGGCAGGTACCTCCCAGGTTCCCGGCCCAACGAAAGCCCCCAGACCCAAATGGAGAGGGGCTGCTTGGGGGCCCCCTGGGGCCCCTTCAGGCCAGCTAGGTCTTTGGGTCCTGGCTCCTTCGCTTTGGGAGCAGTCGCTGGACGTTGG
>NW_028168264.1:0-15000 GCF_964237585.1 Gallinula chloropus | reverse complement strand
CCCAGGTTCCCGGCCCAACGAAAGCCCCCAGACCCAAATGGAGAGGGGCTGCTTGGGGGCCCCCTGGGGCCCCTTCAGGCCAGCTAGGTCTTTGGGTCCTGGCTCCTTCGCTTTGGGAGCAGTCGCTGGACGTTCGGCACGTTGGCCGGAGAGTGCTTCTCGGGCCGCGACCTGCAACCGGGCAGGTACCTCCCAGGTTCCCGGCCCAACGAAAGCCCCCAGACCCAAATGGAGAGGGGCTGCTTGGGGGCCCCCTGGGGCCCCTTCAGGCCAGCTAGGTCTTTGGGTCCTGGCTCCTTCGCTTTGGGAGCAGTCGCTGGACGTTTGGCACGTTGGCCGGAGAGTGCTTCTCGGGCCGCGACCTGCAACCGGGCAGGTACCTCCCAGGTTCCCGGCCCAACGAAAGCCCCCAGACCCAAATGGAGAGGGGCTGCTTGGGGGCCCCCTGGGGCCCCTTCAGGCCAGCTAGGTCTTTGGGTCCTGGCTCCTTCGCTTTGGGAGCAGTCGCTGGACGTTTGGCACGTTGGCCGGAGAGTGCTTCTCGGGCAGCGACCTGCAACCGGACAGGTACCTCCCAGGTTCCCGGCCCAACGAAAGCCCCCAGACCCAAATGGAGAGGGGCTGCTTGGGGGCCCCCTGGGGCCCCTTCAGGCCAGCTAGGTCTTTGGGTCCTGGCTCCTTCGCTTTGGGAGCAGTCGCTGGACGTTTGGCACGTTGGCCGGAGAGTGCTTCTCGGGCCGCGACCTGCAACCGGGCAGGTACCTCCCAGGTTCCCGGCCCAACGAAAGCCCCCAGACCCAAATGGAGAGGGGCTGCTTGGGGGCCCCCTGGGGCCCCTTCAGGCCAGCTAGGTCTTTGGGTCCTGGCTCCTTCGCTTTGGGAGCAGTCGCTGGACGTTTGGCACGTTGGCCGGAGAGTGCTTCTCGGGCCACGACCTGCAACCGGGCAGGTACCTCCCAGGTTCCCGGCCCAACGAAAGCCCCCAGACCCAAATGGAGAGGGGCTGCTTGGGGGCCCCCTGGGGCCCCTTCAGGCCAGCTAGGTCTTTGGGTCCTGGCTCCTTCGCTTTGGGAGCAGTCGCTGGACGTTGGGCACGTTGGCCGGAGAGTGCTTCTCGGGCCGCGACCTGCAACCGGGCAGGTACCTCCCAGGTTCCCGGCCCAACGAAAGCCCCCAGACCCAAATGGAGAGGGGCTGCTTGGGGGCCCCCTGGGGCCCCTTCAGGCCAGCTAGGTCTTTGGGTCCTGGCTCCTTCGCTTTGGGAGCAGTCGCTGGACGTTCGGTACGTTGGCCGGAGAGTGCTTCTCGGGCCGCGAACTGCAACCGGGCAGGTACCTCCCAGGTTCCCGGCCCAACGAAAGCCCCCAGACCCAAATGGAGAGGGGCTGCTTGGGGGCCCCCTGGGGCCCCTTCAGGCCAGCTAGGTCTTTGGGTCCTGGCTCCTTCGCTTTGGGAGCAGTCGCTGGACGTTTGGCACGTTGGCCGGAGAGTGCTTCTCGGGCCGCGACCTGCAACCGGGCAGGTACCTCCCAGGTTCCCGGCCCAACGAAAGCCCCCAGACCCAAATGGAGAGGGGCTGCTTGGGGGCCCCCTGGGGCCCCTTCAGGCCAGCTAGGTCTTTGGGTCCTGGCTCCTTCGCTTTGGGAGCAGTCGCTGGACGTTGGGCACGTTGGCCGGAGAGTGCTTCTCGGGCCGCGACCTGCAACCGGGCAGGTACCTCCCAGGTTCCCGGCCCAACGAAAGCCCCCAGACCCAAATGGAGAGGGGCTGCTTGGGGGCCCCCTGGGGCCCCTTCAGGCCAGCTAGGTCTTTGGGTCCTGGCTCCTTCGCTTTGGGAGCAGTCGCTGGACGTTTGGCACGTTGGCCGGAGAGTGCTTCTCGGGCCGCGACCTGCAACCGGGCAGGTACCTCCCAGGTTCCCGGCCCAACGAAAGCCCCCAGACCCAAATGGAGAGGGGCTGCTTGGGGGCCCCCTGGGGCCCCTTCAGGCCAGCTAGGTCTTTGGGTCCTGGCTCCTTCGCTTTGGGAGCAGTCGCTGGACGTTTGGCACGTTGGCCGGAGAGTGCTTCTCGGGCCGCGACCTGCAACCGGGCAGGTACCTCCCAGGTTCCCGGCCCAACGAAAGCCCCCAGACCCAAATGGAGAGGGGCTGCTTGGGGGCCCCCTGGGGCCCCTTCAGGCCAGCTAGGTCTTTGGGTCCTGGCTCCTTCGCTTTGGGAGCAGTCGCTGGACGTTGGGCACGTTGGCCGGAGAGTGCTTCTCGGGCCGCGACCTGCAACCGGGCAGGTACCTCCCAGGTTCCCGGCCCAACGAAAGCCCCCAGACCCAAATGGAGAGGGGCTGCTTGGGGGCCCCCTGGGGCCCCTTCAGGCCAGCTAGGTCTTTGGGTCCTGGCTCCTTCGCTTTGGGAGCAGTCGCTGGACGTTTGGCACGTTGGCCGGAGAGTGCTTCTCGGGCCGCGACCTGCAACCGGGCAGGTACCTCCCAGGTTCCCGGCCCAACGAAAGCCCCCAGACCCAAATGGAGAGGGGCTGCTTGGGGGCCCCCTGGGGCCCCTTCAGGCCAGCTAGGTCTTTGGGTCCTGGCTCCTTCGCTTTGGGAGCAGTCGCTGGACGTTCGGCACGTTGGCCGGAGAGTGCTTCTCGGGCCGCGACCTGCAACCGGGCAGGTACCTCCCAGGTTCCCGGCCCAACGAAAGCCCCCAGACCCAAATGGAGAGGGGCTGCTTGGGGGCCCCCTGGGGCCCCTTCAGGCCAGCTAGGTCTTTGGGTCCTGGCTCCTTCGCTTTGGGAGCAGTCGCTGGACGTTCGGCACGTTGGCCGGAGAGTGCTTCTCGGGCCGCGACCTGCAACCGGGCAGGTACCTCCCAGGTTCCCGGCCCAACGAAAGCCCCCAGACCCAAATGGAGAGGGGCTGCTTGGGGGCCCCCTGGGGCCCCTTCAGGCCAGCTAGGTCTTTGGGTCCTGGCTCCTTCGCTTTGGGAGCAGTCGCTGGACGTTCGGTACGTTGGCCGGAGAGTGCTTCTCGGGCCGCGACCTGCAACCGGGCAGGTACCTCCCAGGTTCCCGGCCCAACGAAAGCCCCCAGACCCAAATGGAGAGGGGCTGCTTGGGGGCCCCCTGGGGCCCCTTCAGGCCAGCTAGGTCTTTGGGTCCTGGCTCCTTCGCTTTGGGAGCAGTCGCTGGACGTTTGGCACGTTGGCCGGAGAGTGCTTCTCGGGCCGCGACCTGCAACCGGGCAGGTACCTCCCAGGTTCCCGGCCCAACGAAAGCCCCCAGACCCAAATGGAGAGGGGCTGCTTGGGGGCCCCCTGGGGCCCCTTCAGGCCAGCTAGGTCTTTGGGTCCTGGCTCCTTCGCTTTGGGAGCAGTCGCTGGACGTTGGGCACGTTGGCCGGAGAGTGCTTCTCGGGCCGCGACCTGCAACCGGGCAGGTACCTCCCAGGTTCCCGGCCCAACGAAAGCCCCCAGACCCAAATGGAGAGGGGCTGCTTGGGGGCCCCCTGGGGCCCCTTCAGGCCAGCTAGGTCTTTGGGTCCTGGCTCCTTCGCTTTGGGAGCAGTCGCTGGACGTTTGGCACGTTGGCCGGAGAGTGCTTCTCGGGCCGCGACCTGCAACCGGGCAGGTACCTCCCAGGTTCCCGGCCCAACGAAAGCCCCCAGACCCAAATGGAGAGGGGCTGCTTGGGGGCCCCCTGGGGCCCCTTCAGGCCAGCTAGGTCTTTGGGTCCTGGCTCCTTCGCTTTGGGAGCAGTCGCTGGACGTTTGGCACGTTGGCCGGAGAGTGCTTCTCGGGCCGCGACCTGCAACCGGGCAGGTACCTCCCAGGTTCCCGGCCCAACGAAAGCCCCCAGACCCAAATGGAGAGGGGCTGCTTGGGGGCCCCCTGGGGCCCCTTCAGGCCAGCTAGGTCTTTGGGTCCTGGCTCCTTCGCTTTGGGAGCAGTCGCTGGACGTTCGGCACGTTGGCCGGAGAGTGCTTCTCGGGCCGCGACCTGCAACCGGGCAGGTACCTCCCAGGTTCCCGGCCCAACGAAAGCCCCCAGACCCAAATGGAGAGGGGCTGCTTGGGGGCCCCCTGGGGCCCCTTCAGGCCAGCTAGGTCTTTGGGTCCTGGCTCCTTCGCTTTGGGAGCAGTCGCTGGACGTTTGGCACGTTGGCCGGAGAGTGCTTCTCGGGCCGCGACCTGCAACCGGGCAGGTACCTCCCAGGTTCCCGGCCCAACGAAAGCCCCCAGACCCAAATGGAGAGGGGCTGCTTGGGGGCCCCCTGGGGCCCCTTCAGGCCAGCTAGGTCTTTGGGTCCTGGCTCCTTCGCTTTGGGAGCAGTCGCTGGACGTTCGGCACGTTGGCCGGAGAGTGCTTCTCGGGCCGCGACCTGCAACCGGGCAGGTACCTCCCAGGTTCCCGGCCCAACGAAAGCCCCCAGACCCAAATGGAGAGGGGCTGCTTGGGGGCCCCCTGGGGCCCCTTCAGGCCAGCTAGGTCTTTGGGTCCTGGCTCCTTTGCTTTGGGAGCAGTCGCTGGACGTTCGGCACGTTGGCCGGAGAGTGCTTCTCGGGCCGCGACCTGCAACCGGGCAGGTACCTCCCAGGTTCCCGGCCCAACGAAAGCCCCCAGACCCAAATGGAGAGGGGCTGCTTGGGGGCCCCCTGGGGCCCCTTCAGGCCAGCTAGGTCTTTGGGTCCTGGCTCCTTCGCTTTGGGAGCAGTCGCTGGACGTTTGGCACGTTGGCCGGAGAGTGCTTCTCGGGCCGCGACCTGTAACCGGGCAGGTACCTCCCAGGTTCCCGGCCCAACGAAAGCCCCCAGACCCAAATGGAGAGGGGCTGCTTGGGGGCCCCCTGGGGCCCCTTCAGGCCAGCTAGGTCTTTGGGTCCTGGCTCCTTCGCTTTGGGAGCAGTCGCTGGACGTTGGGCACGTTGGCCGGAGAGTGCTTCTCGGGCCGCGACCTGCAACCGGGCAGGTACCTCCCAGGTTCCCGGCCCAACGAAAGCCCCCAGACCCAAATGGAGAGGGGCTGCTTGGGGGCCCCCTGGGGCCCCTTCAGGCCAGCTAGGTCTTTGGGTCCTGGCTCCTTCGCTTTGGGAGCAGTCGCTGGACGTTTGGCACGTTGGCCGGAGAGTGCTTCTCGGGCCGCGACCTGCAACCGGGCAGGTACCTCCCAGGTTCCCGGCCCAACGAAAGCCCCCAGACCCAAATGGAGAGGGGCTGCTTGGGGGCCCCCTGGGGCCCCTTCAGGCCAGCTAGGTCTTTGGGTCCTGGCTCCTTCGCTTTGGGAGCAGTCGCTGGACGTTTGGCACGTTGGCCGGAGAGTGCTTCTCGGGCCGCGACCTGCAACCGGGCAGGTACCTCCCAGGTTCCCGGCCCAACGAAAGCCCCCAGACCCAAATGGAGAGGGGCTGCTTGGGGGCCCCCTGGGGCCCCTTCAGGCCAGCTAGGTCTTTGGGTCCTGGCTCCTTCGCTTTGGGAGCAGTCGCTGGACGTTTGGCACGTTGGCCGGAGAGTGCTTCTCGGGCCGCGACCTGCAACCGGGCAGGTACCTCCCAGGTTCCCGGCCCAACGAAAGCCCCCAGACCCAAATGGAGAGGGGCTGCTTGGGGGCCCCCTGGGGCCCCTTCAGGCCAGCTAGGTCTTTGGGTCCTGGCTCCTTCGCTTTGGGAGCAGTCGCTGGACGTTTGGCACGTTGGCCGGAGAGTGCTTCTCGGGCCGCGACCTGCAACCGGGCAGGTACCTCCCAGGTTCCCGGCCCAACGAAAGCCCCCAGACCCAAATGGAGAGGGGCTGCTTGGGGGCCCCCTGGGGCCCCTTCAGGCCAGCTAGGTCTTTGGGTCCTGGCTCCTTCGCTTTGGGAGCAGTCGCTGGACGTTTGGCACGTTGGCCGGAGAGTGCTTCTCGGGCCGCGACCTGCAACCGGGCAGGTACCTCCCAGGTTCCCGGCCCAACGAAAGCCCCCAGACCCAAATGGAGAGGGGCTGCTTGGGGGCCCCCTGGGGCCCCTTCAGGCCAGCTAGGTCTTTGGGTCCTGGCTCCTTCGCTTTGGGAGCAGTCGCTGGACGTTTGGCACGTTGGCCGGAGAGTGCTTCTCGGGCTGCGACCTGCAACCGGGCAGGTACCTCCCAGGTTCCCGGCCCAACGAAAGCCCCCAGACCCAAATGGAGAGGGGCTGCTTGGGGGCCCCCTGGGGCCCCTTCAGGCCAGCTAGGTCTTTGTGTCCTGGCTCCTTCGCTTTGGGAGCAGTCGCTGGACGTTCGGCACGTTGGCCGGAGAGTGCTTCTCGGGCCGCGACCTGCAACCGGGCAGGTACCTCCCAGGTTCCCGGCCCAACGAAAGCCCCCAGACCCAAATGGAGAGGGGCTGCTTGGGGGCCCCCTGGGGCCCCTTCAGGCCAGCTAGGTCTTTGGGTCCTGGCTCCTTCGCTTTGGGAGCAGTCGCTGGACGTTTGGCACGTTGGCCGGAGAGTGCTTCTCGGGCCGCGACCTGCAACCGGGCAGGTACCTCCCAGGTTCCCGGCCCAACGAAAGCCCCCAGACCCAAATGGAGAGGGGCTGCTTGGGGGCCCCCTGGGGCCCCTTCAGGCCAGCTAGGTCTTTGGGTCCTGGCTCCTTCGCTTTGGGAGCAGTCGCTGGACGTTGGGCACCTTGGCCGGAGAGTGCTTCTCGGGCCGCGACCTGCAACCGGGCAGGTACCTCCCAGGTTCCCGGCCCAACGAAAGCCCCCAGACCCAAATGGAGAGGGGCTGCTTGGGGGCCCCCTGGGGCCCCTTCAGGACAGCTAGGTCTTTGGGTCCTGGCTCCTTCGCTTTGGGAGCAGTCGCTGGACGTTCGGCACGTTGGCCGGAGAGTGCTTCTCGGGCCGCGACCTGCAACCGGGCAGGTACCTCCCAGGTTCCCGGCCCAACGAAAGCCCCCAGACCCAAATGGAGAGGGGCTGCTTGGGGGCCCCCTGGGGCCCCTTCAGGCCAGCTAGGTCTTTGGGTCCTGGCTCCTTCGCTTTGGGAGCAGTCGCTGGACGTTTGGCACGTTGGCCGGAGAGTGCTTCTCGGGCCGCGACCTGCAACCGGGCAGGTACCTCCCAGGTTCCCGGCCCAACGAAAGCCCCCAGACCCAAATGGAGAGGGGCTGCTTGGGGGCCCCCTGGGGCCCCTTCAGGCCAGCTAGGTCTTTGGGTCCTGGCTCCTTCGCTTTGGGAGCAGTCGCTGGACGTTGGGCACCTTGGCCGGAGAGTGCTTCTCGGGCCGCGACCTGCAACCGGGCAGGTACCTCCCAGGTTCCCGGCCCAACGAAAGCCCCCAGACCCAAATGGAGAGGGGCTGCTTGGGGGCCCCCTGGGGCCCCTTCAGGACAGCTAGGTCTTTGGGTCCTGGCTCCTTCGCTTTGGGAGCAGTCGCTGGACGTTCGGCACGTTGGCCGGAGAGTGCTTCTCGGGCCGCGACCTGCAACCGGGCAGGTACCTCCCAGGTTCCCGGCCCAACGAAAGCCCCCAGACCCAAATGGAGAGGGGCTGCTTGGGGGCCCCCTGGGGCCCCTTCAGGCCAGCTAGGTCTTTGGGTCCTGGCTCCTTCGCTTTGGGAGCAGTCGCTGGACGTTTGGCACGTTGGCCGGAGAGTGCTTCTCGGGCCGCGACCTGCAACCGGGCAGGTACCTCCCAGGTTCCCGGCCCAACGAAAGCCCCCAGACCCAAATGGAGAGGGGCTGCTTGGGGGCCCCCTGGGGCCCCTTCAGGCCAGCTAGGTCTTTGGGTCCTGGCTCCTTCGCTTTGGGAGCAGTCGCTGGACGTTTGGCACGTTGGCCGGAGAGTGCTTCTCGGGCCGCGACCTGCAACCGGGCAGGTACCTCCCAGGTTCCCGGCCCAACGAAAGCCCCCAGACCCAAATGGAGAGGGGCTGCTTGGGGGCCCCCTGGGGCCCCTTCAGGCCAGCTAGGTCTTTGGGTCCTCTCTCCTTCGCTTTGGGAGCAGTCGCTGGACGTTCGGCACGTTGGCCGGAGAGTGCTTCTCGGGCCGCGACCTGCAACCGGGCAGGTACCTCCCAGGTTCCCGGCCCAACGAAAGCCCCCAGACCCAAATGGAGAGGGGCTGCTTGGGGGCCCCCTGGGGCCCCTTCAGGCCAGCTAGGTCTTTGGGTCCTGGCTCCTTCGCTTTGGGAGCAGTCGCTGGACGTTCGGCACGTTGGCCGGAGAGTGCTTCTCGGGCCGCGACCTGCAACCGGGCAGGTACCTCCCAGGTTCCCGGCCCAACGAAAGCCCCCAGACCCAAATGGAGAGGGGCTGCTTGGGGGCCCCCTGGGGCCCCTTCAGGCCAGCTAGGTCTTTGGGTCCTGGCTGCTTCGCTTTGGGAGCAGTCGCTGGACGTTCGGCACGTTGGCCGGAGAGTGCTTCTCGGGCCGCGACCTGCAACCGGGCAGGTACCTCCCAGGTTCCCGGCCCAACGAAAGCCCCCAGACCCAAATGGAGAGGGGCTGCTTGGGGGCCCCCTGGGGCCCCTTCAGGCCAGCTAGGTCTTTGGGTCCTGGCTCCTTCGCTTTGGGAGCAGTCGCTGGACGTTTGGCACGTTGGCCGGAGAGTGCTTCTCGGGCCGCGACCTGCAACCGGGCAGGTACCTCCCAGGTTCCCGGCCCAACGAAAGCCCCCAGACCCAAATGGAGAGGGGCTGCTTGGGGGCCCCCTGGGGCCCCTTCAGGCCAGCTAGGTCTTTGGGTCCTGGCTCCTTCGCTTTGGGAGCAGTCGCTGGACGTTTGGCACGTTGGCCGGAGAGTGCTTCTCGGGCCGCGACCTGCAACCGGGCAGGTACCTCCCAGGTTCCCGGCCCAACGAAAGCCCCCAGACCCAAATGGAGAGGGGCTGCTTGGGGGCCCCCTGGGGCCCCTTCAGGCCAGCTAGGTCTTTGGGTCCTGGCTCCTTCGCTTTGGGAGCAGACGCTGGACGTTTGGCACGTTGGCCGGAGAGTGCTTCTCGGGCCGCGACCTGCAACCGGGCAGGTACCTCCCAGGTTCCCGGCCCAACGAAAGCCCCCAGACCCAAATGGAGAGGGGCTGCTTGGGGGCCCCCTGGGGCCCCTTCAGGCCAGCTAGGTCTTTGGGTCCTGGCTCCTTCGCTTTGGGAGCAGTCGCTGGACGTTTGGCACGTTGGCCGGAGAGTGCTTCTCGGGCCGCGACCTGCAACCGGGCAGGTACCTCCCAGGTTCCCGGCCCAACGAAAGCCCCCAGACCCAAATGGAGAGGGGCTGCTTGGGGGCCCCCTGGGGCCCCTTCAGGCCAGCTAGGTCTTTGGGTCCTGGCTCCTTCGCTTTGGGAGCAGTCGCTGGACGTTTGGCACGTTGGCCGGAGAGTGCTTCTCGGGCCGCGACCTGCAACCGGGCAGGTACCTCCCAGGTTCCCGGCCCAACGAAAGCCCCCAGACCCAAATGGAGAGGGGCTGCTTGGGGGCCCCCTGGGGCCCCTTCAGGCCAGCTAGGTCTTTGTGTCCTGGCTCCTTCGCTTTGGGAGCAGTCGCTGGACGTTCGGCACGTTGGCCGGAGAGTGCTTCTCGGGCCGCGACCTGCAACCGGGCAGGTACCTCCCAGGTTCCCGGCCCAACGAAAGCCCCCAGACCCAAATGGAGAGGGGCTGCTTGGGGGCCCCCTGGGGCCCCTTCAGGCCAGCTAGGTCTTTGGGTCCTGGCTCCTTCGCTTTGGGAGCAGTCGCTGGACGTTCGGCACCTTGGCCGGAGAGTGCTTCTCGGGCCGCGACCTGCAACCGGGCAGGTACCTCCCAGGTTCCCGGCCCAACGAAAGCCCCCAGACCCAAATGGAGAGGGGCTGCTTGGGGGCCCCCTGGGGCCCCTTCAGGCCAGCTAGGTCTTTGGGTCCTCTCTCCTTCGCTTTGGGAGCAGTCGCTGGACGTTCGGCACGTTGGCCGGAGAGTGCTTCTCGGGCCGCGACCTGCAACCGGGCAGGTACCTCCCAGGTTCCCGGCCCAACGAAAGCCCCCAGACCCAAATGGAGAGGGGCTGCTTGGGGGCCCCCTGGGGCCCCTTCAGGCCAGCTAGGTCTTTGGGTCCTGGCTCCTTCGCTTTGGGAGCAGTCGCTGGACGTTTGGCACGTTGGCCGGAGAGTGCTTCTCGGGCCGCGACCTGCAACCGGGCAGGTACCTCCCAGGTTCCCGGCCCAACGAAAGCCCCCAGACCCAAATGGAGAGGGGCTGCTTGGGGGCCCCCTGGGGCCCCTTCAGGCCAGCTAGGTCTTTGGGTCCTGGCTGCTTCGCTTTGGGAGCAGTCGCTGGACGTTTGGCACGTTGGCCGGAGAGTGCTTCTCGGGCCGCGACCTGCAACCGGGCAGGTACCTCCCAGGTTCCCGGCCCAACGAAAGCCCCCAGACCCAAATGGAGAGGGGCTGCTTGGGGGCCCCCTGGGGCCCCTTCAGGCCAGCTAGGTCTTTGGGTCCTGGCTCCTTCGCTTTGGGAGCAGTCGCTGGACGTTCGGCACCTTGGCCGGAGAGTGCTTCTCGGGCCGCGACCTGCAACCGGGCAGGTACCTCCCAGGTTCCCGGCCCAACGAAAGCCCCCAGACCCAAATGGAGAGGGGCTGCTTGGGGGCCCCCTGGGGCCCCTTCAGGCCAGCTAGGTCTTTGGGTCCTCTCTCCTTCGCTTTGGGAGCAGTCGCTGGACGTTCGGCACGTTGGCCGGAGAGTGCTTCTCGGGCCGCGACCTGCAACCGGGCAGGTACCTCCCAGGTTCCCGGCCCAACGAAAGCCCCCAGACCCAAATGGAGAGGGGCTGCTTGGGGGCCCCCTGGGGCCCCTTCAGGCCAGCTAGGTCTTTGGGTCCTGGCTCCTTCGCTTTGGGAGCAGTCGCTGGACGTTTGGCACGTTGGCCGGAGAGTGCTTCTCGGGCCGCGACCTGCAACCGGGCAGGTACCTCCCAGGTTCCCGGCCCAACGAAAGCCCCCAGACCCAAATGGAGAGGGGCTGCTTGGGGGCCCCCTGGGGCCCCTTCAGGCCAGCTAGGTCTTTGTGTCCTGGCTCCTTCGCTTTGGGAGCAGTCGCTGGACGTTCGGCACGTTGACCGGAGAGTGCTTCTCGGGCCGCGACCTGCAACCGGGCAGGTACCTCCCAGGTTCCCGGCCCAACGAAAGCCCCCAGACCCAAATGGAGAGGGGCTGCTTGGGGGCCCCCTGGGGCCCCTTCAGGCCAGCTAGGTCTTTGGGTCCTGGCTCCTTCGCTTTGGGAGCAGTCGCTGGACGTTCGGCACCTTGGCCGGAGAGTGCTTCTCGGGCCGCGACCTGCAACCGGGCAGGTACCTCCCAGGTTCCCGGCCCAACGAAAGCCCCCAGACCCAAATGGAGAGGGGCTGCTTGGGGGCCCCCTGGGGCCCCTTCAGGCCAGCTAGGTCTTTGGGTCCTCTCTCCTTCGCTTTGGGAGCAGTCGCTGGACGTTCGGCACGTTGGCCGGAGAGTGCTTCTCGGGCCGCGACCTGCAACCGGGCAGGTACCTCCCAGGTTCCCGGCCCAACGAAAGCCCCCAGACCCAAATGGAGAGGGGCTGCTTGGGGGCCCCCTGGGGCCCCTTCAGGCCAGCTAGGTCTTTGGGTCCTGGCTCCTTCGCTTTGGGAGCAGTCGCTGGACGTTTGGCACGTTGGCCGGAGAGTGCTTCTCGGGCCGCGACCTGCAACCGGGCAGGTACCTCCCAGGTTCCCGGCCCAACGAAAGCCCCCAGACCCAAATGGAGAGGGGCTGCTTGGGGGCCCCCTGGGGCCCCTTCAGGCCAGCTAGGTCTTTGGGTCCTGGCTGCTTCGCTTTGGGAGCAGTCGCTGGACGTTTGGCACGTTGGCCGGAGAGTGCTTCTCGGGCCGCGACCTGCAACCGGGCAGGTACCTCCCAGGTTCCCGGCCCAACGAAAGCCCCCAGACCCAAATGGAGAGGGGCTGCTTGGGGGCCCCCTGGGGCCCCTTCAGGCCAGCTAGGTCTTTGGGTCCTGGCTCCTTCGCTTTGGGAGCAGTCGCTGGACGTTCGGCACCTTGGCCGGAGAGTGCTTCTCGGGCCGCGACCTGCAACCGGGCAGGTACCTCCCAGGTTCCCGGCCCAACGAAAGCCCCCAGACCCAAATGGAGAGGGGCTGCTTGGGGGCCCCCTGGGGCCCCTTCAGGCCAGCTAGGTCTTTGGGTCCTCTCTCCTTCGCTTTGGGAGCAGTCGCTGGACGTTCGGCACGTTGGCCGGAGAGTGCTTCTCGGGCCGCGACCTGCAACCGGGCAGGTACCTCCCAGGTTCCCGGCCCAACGAAAGCCCCCAGACCCAAATGGAGAGGGGCTGCTTGGGGGCCCCCTGGGGCCCCTTCAGGCCAGCTAGGTCTTTGGGTCCTGGCTCCTTCGCTTTGGGAGCAGTCGCTGGACGTTCGGCACGTTGGCCGGAGAGTGCTTCTCGGGCCGCGACCTGCAACCGGGCAGGTACCTCCCAGGTTCCCGGCCCAACGAAAGCCCCCAGACCCAAATGGAGAGGGGCTGCTTGGGGGCCCCCTGGGGCCCCTTCAGGCCAGCTAGGTCTTTGGGTCCTGGCTCCTTTGCTTTGGGAGCAGTCGCTGGACGTTCGGCACGTTGGCCGGAGAGTGCTTCTCGGGCCGCGACCTGCAACCGGGCAGGTACCTCCCAGGTTCCCGGCCCAACGAAAGCCCCCAGACCCAAATGGAGAGGGGCTGCTTGGGGGCCCCCTGGGGCCCCTTCAGGCCAGCTAGGTCTTTGGGTCCTGGCTCCTTCGCTTTGGGAGCAGTCGCTGGACGTTCGGCACGTTGGCCGGAGAGTGCTTCTCGGGCCGCGACCTGCAACCGGGCAGGTACCTCCCAGGTTCCCGGCCCAACGAAAGCCCCCAGACCCAAATGGAGAGGGGCTGCTTGGGGGCCCCCTGGGGCCCCTTCAGGCCAGCTAGGTCTTTGGGTCCTGGCTCCTTCGCTTTGGGAGCAGTCGCTGGACGTTTGGCACGTTGGCCGGAGAGTGCTTCTCGGGCCGCGACCTGCAACCGGGCAGGTACCTCCCAGGTTCCCGGCCCAACGAAAGCCCCCAGACCCAAATGGAGAGGGGCTGCTTGGGGGCCCCCTGGGGCCCCTTCAGGCCAGCTAGGTCTTTGGGTCCTGGCTCCTTCGCTTTGGGAGCAGTCGCTGGACGTTTGGCACGTTGGCCGGAGAGTGCTTCTCGGGCCGCGACCTGCAACCGGGCAGGTACCTCCCAGGTTCCCGGCCCAACGAAAGCCCCCAGACCCAAATGGAGAGGGGCTGCTTGGGGGCCCCCTGGGGCCCCTTCAGGCCAGCTAGGTCTTTGGGTCCTGGCTCCTTCGCTTTGGGAGCAGTCGCTGGACGTTTGGCACGTTGGCCGGAGAGTGCTTCTCGGGCCGCGACCTGTAACCGGGCAGGTACCTCCCAGGTTCCCGGCCCAACGAAAGCCCCCAGACCCAAATGGAGAGGGGCTGCTTGGGGGCCCCCTGGGGCCCCTTCAGGCCAGCTAGGTCTTTGGGTCCTGGCTCCTTCGCTTTGGGAGCAGTCGCTGGACGTTGGGCACGTTGGCCGGAGAGTGCTTCTCGGGCCGCGACCTGCAACCGGGCAGGTACCTCCCAGGTTCCCGGCCCAACGAAAGCCCCCAGACCCAAATGGAGAGGGGCTGCTTGGGGGCCCCCTGGGGCCCCTTCAGGCCAGCTAGGTCTTTGGGTCCTGGCTCCTTCGCTTTGGGAGCAGTCGCTGGACGTTTGGCACGTTGGCCGGAGAGTGCTTCTCGGGCCGCGACCTGCAACCGGGCAGGTACCTCCCAGGTTCCCGGCCCAACGAAAGCCCCCAGACCCAAATGGAGAGGGGCTGCTTGGGGGCCCCCTGGGGCCCCTTCAGGCCAGCTAGGTCTTTGGGTCCTGGCTCCTTCGCTTTGGGAGCAGTCGCTGGACGTTTGGCACGTTGGCCGGAGAGTGCTTCTCGGGCCGCGACCTGCAACCGGGCAGGTACCTCCCAGGTTCCCGGCCCAACGAAAGCCCCCAGACCCAAATGGAGAGGGGCTGCTTGGGGGCCCCCTGGGGCCCCTTCAGGCCAGCTAGGTCTTTGGGTCCTGGCTCCTTCGCTTTGGGAGCAGTCGCTGGACGTTTGGCACGTTGGCCGGAGAGTGCTTCTCGGGCCGCGACCTGCAACCGGGCAGGTACCTCCCAGGTTCCCGGCCCAACGAAAGCCCCCAGACCCAAATGGAGAGGGGCTGCTTGGGGGCCCCCTGGGGCCCCTTCAGGCCAGCTAGGTCTTTGGGTCCTGGCTCCTTCGCTTTGGGAGCAGTCGCTGGACGTTTGGCACGTTGGCCGGAGAGTGCTTCTCGGGCCGCGACCTGCAACCGGGCAGGTACCTCCCAGGTTCCCGGCCCAACGAAAGCCCCCAGACCCAAATGGAGAGGGGCTGCTTGGGGGCCCCCTGGGGCCCCTTCAGGCCAGCTAGGTCTTTGGGTCCTGGCTCCTTCGCTTTGGGAGCAGTCGCTGGACGTTTGGCACGTTGGCCGGAGAGTGCTTCTCGGGCCGCGACCTGCAACCGGGCAGGTACCTCCCAGGTTCCCGGCCCAACGAAAGCCCCCAGACCCAAATGGAGAGGGGCTGCTTGGGGGCCTCCTGGGGCCCCTTCAGGCCAGCTAGGTCTTTGTGTCCTGGCTCCTTCGCTTTGGGAGCAGTCGCTGGACGTTCGGCACGTTGGCCGGAGAGTGCTTCTCGGGCCGCGACCTGCAACCGGGCAGGTACCTCCCAGGTTCCCGGCCCAACGAAAGCCCCCAGACCCAAATGGAGAGGGGCTGCTTGGGGGCCCCCTGGGGCCCCTTCAGGCCAGCTAGGTCTTTGGGTCCTGGCTCCTTCGCTTTGGGAGCAGTCGCTGGACGTTTGGCACGTTGGCCGGAGAGTGCTTCTCGGGCCGCGACCTGCAACCGGGCAGGTACCTCCCAGGTTCCCGGCCCAACGAAAGCCCCCAGACCCAAATGGAGAGGGGCTGCTTGGGGGCCCCCTGGGGCCCCTTCAGGCCAGCTAGGTCTTTGGGTCCTGG
>NW_028168265.1:0-24705 GCF_964237585.1 Gallinula chloropus | reverse complement strand
TCGTAAAGAACCGCTACGCCGGTCCGGAACGCCGCCACGGCGTGAGCGGGTTGGGTGACCGCGAAGGTGATGGATGTGGGGACACCGTGTTCTAGGGAGAGAGGGGGACAGACAGACAGACAGACAGACACACAGAGAGGTGACACCCCCAAGGATGGGTGGAATCCCTGCCTACCCGCCCTGCCCCGTGGCGGTAACTCACCGCTCTGCGCGTCGTAGGTGCTGAGACAAGCGCTGGCGGCGCGGCGCGGGTCCCAGATCCGCACGGTACCGTCGGCGGAGCAGGAGGCCAGCCGGTCGCCGGGGGGGTTGAAGGCCAAACCCCACACGGCGTCGTGGTGACCGTCCAGGACACCGCTGAGCACCCCGGGGTCTGGGGACAGAGTCAACAAGGGTGGGAAAGGCCTTGGAGGAGCATCAAGTCCAACTGATCCCATCCTGAGCTCAACCAGAGCCCTCAGCACCTCATCGCCCCTGGGGTTAAACACAGCCAGGGAAGGGGACACAACCCCCTCCCTGGGCAGCCTGGGCCAGGCCCTGACCCTGCTCCAGCCCCCTGACCCTGCTCCAGCCCCCCTGACCCTGCTCCAGCCCCCTGACCCTGCTCCAGCCCCCCTGACCCTGCTCCAGCCCCCCTGACCCTGCTCCAGCCCCCTGAACCTGCTCCAGCCCCCTGACCCTGCTCCAGCCCCCCTGACCCTGCTCCAGCCCCCCTGACCCTGCTCCAGCCCCCTGACCCTGCTCCAGCCCCCTGAACCTGCTCCAGGCCCCCTGACCCTGCTCCAGCCCCCTGAACCTGCTCCAGGCCCCTGTTCCCCAGCCCCACAACTCTCCCAGGGAAGAACTTTCCCCTCCCCCCTGCTCTGCCCCTGCCCTGGGGCAGCTTGAGCCCATTGCCCCTTGGCCCATCTCCTGGCCCCTGGCTGCAGAGACCATCCCCCACCTCTCTGCACCCTCCTGGCAGGGCAGGGGAGGTGGGGAGAAGGTCTCCCCTCAGCCTCCTCTGCTCCAGGCTCAACCCCCCCAGCTCCCTCAGCTGCTCCTCAGAGGATTCACCCTCCAGCCCCTTCCCCAGCCTGGTTGCCCTTCTCTGCACTCACCCCAGGACCCCAATGTCCTTCTGATGCTGAGGAGCCCAGAACTGGTCCCAGCACTGGAGCTGCAGCCTCCCCAGTGCCCAGCCCAGGGGCACAATCCCCTCCCCAGCCCTACTGGCCACGCTGGGGCTGACACAAGCCAGGATGCCCTTGGCTTTCCTGGCCACACCGCTGGCTCGTGGTCAGTCCCCCAACACCCCCAGGGCCTTCTCTGCCTGACAGCTCTCCAGACAGTCTCCCCCCAGCCTGGAGCTGCTGGGGGTTGTTGTGTCCCATGGGCAGCACTCTGCCCTTGGCCTTGTTAAACCTCATCCCACTGGGCTCAGCCCATGGGTCCAGCCTGTCCAGATCCCTCTGAAGATCCTCCCAACCCTCAGGGACACCAACACTCCCTCCCAGTTCAGTGTCCTCACTGGGGGAACATCCCATCCCTTCATCCAGCTGATGGATAAAGATGCTGGACCCAGGGCTGAGCCCTGGGGGTGCCACTTGTCACCAGCCTCCAGCTGGAGTTTTGAACCCAGCTGAGAGTCCCCCAGTCCAGCCCAGTGCCAGCCAGTTTCTCAGTCAGAATGGTGTGAGAAACCATGTCAAAGACACCCCCACAACCTTCCCCTTGTCACCATGGGAGGTGACAACAGGCAACATCACCCGGGGTGACGCTGGGGACGGGGTGGGGGGGACGGGGGGAGGCGTCACAGGGGGGGATGGCACTGAGAGGGAGGGGTGTGTGTGTGTGTCACCCTGCCTCACTGTCACCCCTCAACAGGGCAGGAGACACCCACCATAACCATCATAAGGGTCCACGTCGAGGTCAGGCAAACGCCAACACCGGATGCGCGCGTCGACGCCGGCGCTGCAGCACAGCGTCCCGTCGCGGCCCATGGCGACGGCAAGAACAGGACCCCTGTGGTGGGTGTAGGAAGGGGGGGGTGGGTGGTGGTTATAAAGTGATAACAAACCACAGGGATGTCCCCATTGTCACCCCCTACCCTGTCCAACCCCCCTTTCTCCCCCCCCAGTACCAACCTGTGACCCCGGAAAGCGTAAACGGGCTCCACGTCCAGCGCCGCGTTCCTGGGAAGAGCCGTGGAGAAGCCGAGTGATGTTGGGGAGAGGGGAAAAGGGGGATGGGGTGAAGGGGGGGACCTGGGGGGGTGGCACTGTCACCTTTGTCACATCCCTATGCTCACTTTTTAGGGGCGACAGGTTTTTGGAGGTTCCAGAGCTTGAGGGTTCCATCCTCAGAGGCCGTGAGCAGCGCGGCCTCGGCGGGGTGAAAGGCCAAACCCCGGACGGCGTCGTAGTGACTCCGGAGGGTGAATTTAGGGCTCCAGGTCTTTTTTAGGGCGTCCCGACCCTCAGGGACCTAGAGTGGGGTGAGGGGACAGGGTGGGGAAGAGGGACAGGGTGGTAGGGGACAGGGGGACAGGGGGAGGTGGCGGTTTTGGGTTGGGGACATGGGGGTGATGGGGACAAGGGGGGGGTTTGTTGGGTTGGGGGTGGTTTTGGTGACAATGTGGACAATAGAGCTCACAGAGCACGTTTGGGGACACAATGGGGGACAGTAGAGTCCAGGGGGACATTGGGACCCATATTTGGGGACACAACAGTGCCAAGAGGGGACATTCAGAGCTCCATCTGGAGGCACCATGGGAACAACAGCGCACGGCGCCATGTCTGGGGACACAATGGGGACACAACGGGGACAACAGGGCTTAGGGGACACATCTGGGGTATGATGGGACACAGGGCAGCCCAGGGGACATTGGTGGCCACATCTGGGTCCCCAATGGGGACAACAAGGGCCAGGGGACGTTCAGAGCCCCATCTGGGGGCACCGTGGGGTCAGCGGAGCCCACAGGGTCAGGTCTGGGGACGTGACAGGGACACTGGAGCCCCCGGGGTGCCCAAGGCAGGTTTGGGGACACTGTGGGGACACTGTGGGGACACTGTGGGGTGGGGGTGGGGGTGTGATGACTCACATCACAGCTCAGCTCGTTGTCATTGGTGACAGTCAGGTCAGCCAGGTCCCCCAGGCTGACGGCGCCGCCGCCGATACCGTCCATGATGAAGACGTCGGACGCGATGCCCAGAGACCCTGTGGAAGGACAAGGGGTGACCCCAGGGGGACAAAGACACCCCCCCTTGTGTCACCTGGTGTGTAACCCCCCCCTCTTCCTCCCAACCAAACCTCAGACCTTCATGAGGCCGCGGTGCCGCCGCCACCGCCGCGGGTTTTGACGTCAGCCCGTCCACGTCCCGCAGGTCGGCGAGCATCCCCTGCAGCCGGCCCCGGCGGCTCTCTGCAGGGCCAGGGAGGGGTTTAAAAGATGGGGTGTCCCCCCCCAAAATCCACTGCTGTCCCCCTTTCCCCCCCCCTCCCCAAATCCTGCTCACCCAGCTCCACGCCCTCCCCAACGTGGCGCCCGGTCCCGTTCTCCCCGGAGCCCAGGAAATGGAATTCGTTGAGAGCATCTTCTGAGTCTTCATCATCCTCCTCATCCTCCATCTCCAGCAGCAGCTTGGGGATCAGCTGAGGGGGAAAAGAAAGGGGGGGGTGTGTGTTTTTTGGGGGGGGGGGCCATAACCCCCTCCCCAAAATCCACAGGATGGGAAATGAAGGTGGGGAGGGGGTAGGGGGGCTGCTCCCTGCAGCCTCCAGGTTTGTGGGACACTTGGGGTTCAGGGGTGCTGCTGGTTTAGGTGATACCCCCCCCCCCAAATTTAAGGTACCCCCCCCAAATTTAAGGTACCCCCCCCAATTTAAGGTGTCCCCTAAATTTAAGGTACCCCCCCAAATTTAAGGTAACTCCTCAAATTTAAGCTACCCCCCCCCCAAATTTAAGGTACCCCCCACTCAAATTTAAGGTAACCCCCCAAAATTAAGGTCCCCCCCCCAAATTTAAGGTATCCCCCAAATTTAAGGTCCCCCCCAAATTTAAGGTACCCCCCCAAATTTAAGCTACTCCCACAAATTTAAGGTACCCCACCAAATTTAAGCTACCCACCCAAAATTAAGGTAACCCCCCAAATTTAAGCTACCCCCCATTTAAGGTTCCCCCCCAAATTTAAGGTTCCCCCCCAAATTTGAGGTAACCCCCTAAATTGAAGCTACCCCCCCAAATTTAAGGTACCCCCCCCCAAATTTAAGCTACCCCCCAAATTTAAGGTACCCCCCCCAAATTTAAGGTACTCCCCCCCCAAATTTGAGGTAAGCCCCCAAATTTAAGCTAACCCCCCAAATTTAAGGTACCCCCCCAAATTTAAGCTACTCCCCAATTTAAAGGTAACCCCCCAAATTTAAGCTACCCCCCCCAAATTTAAGCTACCCCACCCAAATTTAAGCTATACCCCCAAATTTGAGGTACCCACCCCCAAATTTAAGGTAACCCCCCAAATTTAAGCTACCCCCCCAAATTTAAGCTACGCCCCCCAAATTTAAGGTAACCCCCCAAATTTAAGCTACCCCCCCCAATTTAAGGTACCCCACCAAATTTAAGCTACCCACCCCCAAATTTAAGCTACCCCCCCAAAATTAAGGTAACCCCCCAAATTTAAGCTACCCCCCCCATTTAAGGTTCCCCCCCAAATTTAAGGTAACCCCCCAAATTTAAGGTCCCCCCAAATTTAAGCTACCCCCCCTAATTTAAGGTAACCCCCCAAAATTAAGGTGTCCCCCCAATTTAAGGTGTCCCCCTAAATTTAAGGTACCCCCCCCAAATTTAAGGTATCCCCCAATTTAAAGGTAACCCCCCAAATTTAAGCTACCCCCCCCAAACTTAAGGTAACGCCCCCCAAATTTAAGGTACCCCCCCAAATTTAAGGTAACCCCCCCAAACTTAAGGTAACGCCCCCCAAATTTAAGGTACCCCCCCAAATTTAAGGCACCCCCCTGCAAATTTAAGCTACCCCCCCTAATTTGAGCTACCCCCCAAATTTAAGGTACCCCCCCAAATTTAAGGTATTCCCCCAAATTTAAGGCACCCCCCTGCAAATTTAAGCTACCCCCCCCTAATTTGAGCTTCCCCCCCAAATTTAAGGCACACCCCAGAAATTTAAGGCACCCCCCCCCCAATTTAAGGTAACCCCCCAAATTTAAAGTGTCCCCCAAATTTAAGGTTCCCCCCCCCCAAATTTAAGATAACCCCCCAATTTAAGGTACTCCCCCAAATTTAAGGTAACCCCCCCAAATTTAAGATAACCCCCCCCCAAATTTGAGCTACCCCCCCAAAATTTAAGGTAACCCCCCCAATTTAAGGTGTCCCCCTAAATTTAAGGTACCCCCCCAATTTAAGGTACCCCCCAAATTTAAGCTACCCCCCACCCCACCAGGTTTAGGGGACCTTTCCCCCTCCCCCCCAATAGATTTTTGGGAGCTGCTTGCCTTGATCCTCTGCTTCTTGTGCTGGGGCTGGGAGGAGGAGGAGGAGGAGGGAGGAAGGCTCTCCACATCCTCCTCCTCATCGCTGTCTTCATCCTCCCCTCCGGGGGGAAAGGTGACATGATCCAACCCCCCACCCCGCTCTTCCGTCTCCTTCCCGGCGTTCCTGAGGGTGGGAAGCACCAGCTTAGGAGTTAAAAAAGGGGGAAGGGGGACACCCCCCCACCCCCCACCCTCCTTCCTCTTCCTCACCTCTGGATCTGCTCCTCAATCCTCCTCACCAGAAGAGACTCAGGAGCTGGGGGGTCACCAGGGCTTTGGGGGGTCGTCGGACCCCGTCCCAGTAAGGAGCGGACGCGGCGCGATCGCATGTCCAGGATGGTGTCGCTGTACCCCACTTCTTCCAGGTACCTAAAGGAAAGAAGAGAGGGGGGGGGGCTCAGGGTACCCCAAAACCCCCCCTATGACCCCCCATAACCCTCCCCCTACCCCACTCACTGGCGCAGCAGCTGCCGTCCCTCCTTCCAGGCCAGGGGGCTGCTGTCCAGCGCCGGGACCTCGGCGGGGCCGTTGGCCACTGTGGGGTGAATCCCAGGGTGGTGGTGTTGGGGTGGGGGGGGGGGTGGGGGTGAAGCACCCCAAAATCCACCCATAGCACCCACCCCCTGCCTCTTTTCCTTGAGGACACTCACCAGGCTCTGGCCCCTCTGGTTTCCTCTCCCCCGGCGGCGGCTCGGTGCCGAATTTCAGTTTGTGGTACTTGGAGCTGGGTTGGGAGATAAAAAGAGGGGGGGACACACAGCACAGGGGGTGGTGACACCCCCAGACACCAGGAGGGGACAGTCACCCCCTAAAAGGGATGAGGAGGGGGGTGGGGAGGGGGCTTTTTGGGGGGGGCACCCACCGCTCCTGCTTGAGGGCGTACTCCAGCATCTTGATGCGCCGCACCAGGTCGGTCTTGAGGTTCTCCTGCCCCTTCCGCTCGCCCTGCAGGAAGGTCACCTGCGCCTGCGGGGACACGGGGGGGACAGGGGGGTGACGGGGGGGGTGACGGGGAGGGGACAGTGTGGGGACAGCACAGGGACAGTGTGGGGACAGAGGGGGTGACAGGGGGGTGACAGCGCAGGGACAGTGTGGGGACAGAGGGAGTGACAGGGGGGTGACAGCGCAGGGACAGTGTGGGGACAGAGGGAGTGACAGGGGGGTGATGGGGGGACAGTGGGGGTGATGGGGGGACAGTGTGGGGACACCATGGGGACAGAGGGGTGACAGTGTGGGGACAGCGTGGGGACAGTGTGGGGACAGTGGGAGGACAGTGCGGGGACAGGGGGGTGATGGGAGGGACAGTTCAGGACAGTGCGGGTGATGGGGGGACAGTGTGGGGACACCATGGGGACAGAGGGGTGACAGTGTGGGGACAGTGTGGGGACAGAGGGGGGACAGAGGGGGGACAGAGGGGACAGTGCGGGGACAGGAGGGTGATGGGAGGGACAGTGCAGGGACAGTGCGGGTAATGGGGGGACAGTGTGGGGACACCATGTGGACAGAGGGGTGACAGTGTGGGGACAGCGTGGGGACAGTGTGGGGACAGTGGGGGTGACGGGGGGGTAACAGTGCGTGGACAGTGTGGGGACAGAGAGAGTGACAGGGGGGTGACGGGGGGGACAGTGTGGGGACCGTGGGGGTGACAGTGCAGGGACAGTGTGGGGACAGAGGGGGTGACGGGGGGGACAGCGGGGTGACAGTGTGGGGACAGAGGGAGTGACGGGGGGTGACAGGGGGACAGTGCGGGGACAGTGTGGGGACTGTGGGGTGACAGTGCAGGGACAGTGTGGGGACAGAGGGGGTGACAGAGGGGGACAGCGGGGTGACAGTGTGGGGACAGAGGGACTGACAGGGGGGTGACGGGGGGACAGCACAGGGACAGTGTGGGGACAGAGGGGGTGACAGGGGGTGACAACGGGGTGACAGTGCGGGGACAGTGTGGGGACAGCAAGGGTGACAGGGGGACAGTGTGGGGACAGTGGGGGTGACAGCGCGGGGACAGTGGGGGGACAGTGGGGTTGACAGTGGGGGACAGCATGGGGACAGTGGGGGGACAGCATGGGGACAGTGGGGGGACAAGGGGACAATGCAGGGACAGTGTGGGGACAGAGGGGATGACAGCAGGGTGACAGCATGGGGACAGTGTGGGGACAGCGCGGGGACAGAGGGGGTGACGGGGGGTGACAGTGAGGGTGACAGCACAGGGACAGTGTGGGGACAACGCGGGGACAATGGGGTGATAGCGGGGTGACAGCACAGGGACAGTTTGGGGACAGCAGGGATGACAGGGGGGTGACAGCATGGGGACAGTGTGGGGACAGCACGGCCCTAGAGCTCGGTGACATCCCTGGAGCTGGACATTGATGGCCCCAGAGCTCGGTGACATCCCTGGGGGGGGACGCTGGTGGCCCCAGAGCTTGGTGACATTCCTGGGGTGGACACTGGTGGCCCCAGAGCTCGGTGACAGCACTGGGAGGGACGGTGGTGACGCTGGGTGGGTCACTGGTGGCCCCAGGGGTGATGCTGGTGGCCCCAGAGCTCGGTGACAGCACTGGGGTGACACTGGTGGCCGCTGGGGTGACACTGGTGGCCCAAGGACTCACTGGTGTCCCCAGGGGGCAGCGCCACCATCCTGGGGCTCAGTGACAGGGGGGTGACCCCAAAACTGGGGGGGGTCCCCAATACTGGGGGTGCCCAATACCTGGGCTAGGGGGTCCCTCACACCTGGACTGGGGGGTCCCCAATACCGGGGGTCCCCAATACCTGGAGCCGGGGGGGGGGTCCCTCCGGCCGGGCCTGGGGGGTCCCCAATACCGGGGGTTCTGGGCTAGTGGGTCACTCACAGTGGGACTGGGGGGTCCCCAATACCGGGGCTCCCCAATATCTGGAGTCAGGGGGGTCCCTGCAGCCGGGCCTGGGGGTCCCCAATACCGGGGGTCCTGGGCTAGTGGGTCCCTCACACCGGGACTGGGGGGTCCCCAATACCTGGAGCCCGGGGGGTCCCTCCGGCCGGGCCTGGGGGGTCCCCAATACTGGGGGTCCCCAATACCTGGAACCGGGGGGGTCCCTGCGGCTGTGCCTGGGGGGTCCCCAATACCTGCAGCCAGGGGGGGTCCCGGCGGCCGGGCCTGGGGGGTCCCCAATACCAGTGGTCCCCAATACCTGGAGCCGGGGGGGTCCCTCAGGCCGGGCCTTGGGGGGGTCCCCAATACCGGGGGTCCTGGGCTAGTGGGTCCCTCACACTGGGATTGGGGCGTCCCCAATACCAGGGGCCCCTGGTAACTGGAACCGGGGGGGTCCCCAACACTGGGGTTCCCCAATACCTGGAACCGGGGGGTCCCCAAAACCGGGGGTCCTCAATAGCTGGAGCCTGGTGGGGGTCCCTCCGGCCGGGCCTGGGGGGTCCCCAATACCGGGGCTCCCCAATACCTGGGCTAGGGGGTCCCTCACACCTGGACTGGGGGGTCCCCAATACCTGGAACCAGGGGGGGTCCCTGCGGCCGTGCCTGGGGGGTCCCCAATACCTGGAGCCAGGGGGGGTCCCTGCGGCCGGGCCTGGGGGGTCCCCAATACCGGGGGTCCCCAATACCTGGAGCCGGGGGGGTCCCTCAGGCTGGGCCTTGGGGGGGTCCCCAATACCGGGGGTCCTGGGCTAGTGGGTCCCTCACACTGGGATTGGGGGTTCCCCAACACCGGGGTTCCCCAATACCTGGAGCCGGGGGGGGGTCTCTCCGGCCAGGCCTTGGGGGTCCCCAATACCAGGGGTCCTCAATACCCGCAGCCGGGGGGGGTCCCTCCGGCCGGGCCTTGGGGGGGTCCCCAATACCGGGGGTCCTGGGCTAGCGGGGTCCCTCACACCGGGACTGGGGGGTCCCCTATACCTGGAGCCGGGGGGTCCCTCACACTGGGACGGGGGGTCCCCAATACCTGGGGTCCCCAATACCGGGGGTCCTGGGCTAGTGGGTCCCTCACACCGGGACTGGGGGGTCCCCAATACCTGGAGCCGGGGGGTCCCCAATACCGGGGTTCCCCAATACCTGGAGCCGGGGGGGGGTCCCTGCAGCCGGGCCTGGGGGGTCCCCAATACTGGGGGTCCCCAATACCTGGAGCCGGGGGGTCCCCAATACCGGGGGTCCCCAATACCTGGGCTAGGGGGTCCCTCACACTGGGCCTGGGGGGTCCCCAATACTGGGGGTCCCCAATACCTGGAGCCGGGGGGTCCCCAATACTGGGGGTCCCCAATACCTGGAGTCAGGGGGGTCCCTCACACTGGGATTGGGGCGTCCCCAATACCGGGGCTCCTCAATACCTGGAGCCGGGGGGGTCCCTGCGGCCGGGCCTGGGGGGTCCCCAATACCGGGTGTCCCCAATACCTGGAGCCTGGTGGGGGTCCCTCCGGCCAGGCCTGGGGGGTCCCCAATACCGGGGGTCCTGGGCTAGTGGGTCCCTCACACCGGGACTGGGAGGTCCCCAATACCTGGAGCCGGGGGGTCTCCAATACTGGGGGTCCCCAATACCTGGAGCCGGGGGGGTCCCTGCGGCCGGGCCTGGGGGGTCCCCAATACCTGGAGCCGGGGGGATCCCTCACACTGGGACTGGGGGGTCCCCAATACTGGGGATCCCCAATACCTGGAGTCAGGGGGGTCCCTCCAGCCGGGCCTGGGGGGTCCCCAATACCTGGAGCCGGGGGGTCCCTCATGCCAGGACTGGGGGGTCCCCAATACCTGGAGCCAGGGGGTCCCCAACACCGGGGTTCCCCAATACCTGGAGCCGGGGGGGTCCCTGCGGCCGGGCGTGGGGGGTCCCCAATACCGGGGGTTCTGGGCTAGTGGGCCCCTCACACTGGGACTGGGGAGTCCCCAATACCGGGGGTCCCCAATACCTGGAGCCAGGGGGTCCGTCATGCCAGGACTGGGGGGTCCCCAACACCTGGAGTCAGGGGGGTCCCTCACACTGGGACTGGGGGGTCCCCAATACCTGGAGCCAGGGGGTCCCCAATACCGGGGCTCCCCAATACCTGGAGCCAGGGGGGTCCCTGCGGCCGGGCCTGGGGGGTCCCCAATACCTGCAGCCAGGGGGGGTCCCGGCGGCCGGGCCTGGGGGGTCCCCAATACCAGGGGTCCCCAATACCTGGAGCCGGGGGGGTCCCTCAGGCCGGGCCTTGGGGGGGTCCCCAATACCGGGGGTCCTGGGCTAGTGGGTCCCTCACACTGGGATTGGGGCGTCCCCAATACCAGGGGCCCCTGGTAACTGGAACCGGGGGGGTCCCCAACACTGGGGTTCCCCAATACCTGGAGCTGGGGGGTCTCCAACACCGGGGTTCCCCAATACCTGGAGCCGGGGGGGTCCCTCACACCAGGACTGGGGGGTCCCCAATACCGGGGGTCCCCAATACCTGGAGCCGGGGGGGTCCCTCCGGCCAGGCCTGGGGGGTCCCCAATACCGGGGGTCCCCAATACCTGGAGCTGGGGGGTCCCCAATACCGGGGGTCCTGGGCTAGTGGGTCCCTCACACTGGGACTGGGGGGTCCCCAATACCTGGAGCCGGGGGGGGTCCCCGCGTCCGGGCCTGGGGGGTCCCCAATACTGGGGGTCCCCAATACCTGGGCTAGGGGGTCCCTCATGCCAGGACTGGGGGGTCCCCAATACCTGGAGCCGGGGGGGGTCCCCGCGTCCGGGCCTGGGGGGTCCCCAATACTGGGGGTCCCCAATACCTGGGCTAGGGGGTCCCTCATGCCAGGACTGGGGGGTCCCCAATACCTGGAGCCGGGGGGTCCCTCACACTGGGACTGGGGGGTCCCCAATACCTGGAGTCAGGGGGGTCCCTCATGCCAGGACTGGGGGGGTCCCCAATACGGGGGTTCCATAATACTTGGAGCCGGGGGGTCTCTCCGGCCGGGCCTGGGGGGGCCCCAATACCGGGGGTCCCCAATACATGGAGCCGGGGGGGGGTCCCTGCGGCCGGGCCTGGGGGGTCCCCAATACCAGGGGTCCCCAATACCTGGGCGAGTGGGTCCCTCACACTGGGGCTGGGGGGTCCCCAACACCGGGGTTCCCCAATACCTGGAGCCGGGGGGGGGTCTCTCCGGTCGGGCCTGGGGGGTCCCCAATACCGGGGCTCCCCAATACCTGGAGCCTGGTGGGGGTCCCTCCGGCCGGGCCTGGGGGGTCCCCAATACTGGGGGTCCCCAATACCTGGAGCCGGGGGGGTCTCTCTGGCCGGGCCTGGGGGGTCCCCAATACCTGGAGCCGGGGGGATCCCTCACACTGGGACTGGGGGGTCCCCAATACCTGGAGCCGGTGGGATCCCTCACACTGGGACTGGGGGGTCCCCAATACTGGGGGGTCCCCAATACCTGGGCTAGGGGGTCCCTCACACTGGGACTGGGGGGTCCCCAATACCGGGGCTCCCCAATACCTGGAGTCAGGGGGGTCCCTCATGCCAGGACTGGGGGGTCCCCAATACCTGGAGCCGGGGGGGTCCCTGCGGCCGGGCCTTGGGGGGGTCCCCAATACCGGGGGTCCTGGGCTAGGGGGTCCCTCACACTGGGCCTGGGGGGTCCCTAATACCGGGGGTCCCCAACACCTGTAGCCGAGGGGGGGGGTCCCCGCGGCCGGGCCTGGGGGGTTCCCGGTCCCCGCCCCCCACCCGGCAGCCATTTCCTCCCAAGATGGCGGCGGCCCCGGTAACCCCCGGCGGGGCTGGGGAGGGGAAGGGGAAGGGGAAAGGGATGGGAAGGGGGGATGTTGAGGCGGGGGGGGGGGGGGTGTCAGGGTTCCCGGTAGCGGCGCCGGTACCTGGAGCTCCGCCCGTTCCGCCTCCCAACGCCCCTTCTCGGCCTCGAATCGCGCCCATTCGTGCTGGATGAAGTGGAGGATCCCGGGCAGGCTCAACCCGCCGCGACCCGACGCTTCGGGACCGGCGGTAGCGGTAGATCCGGCACCGGGATTGGGGGGAATCCCGGCGGGAGGCGGCTGGGTCCGTCCCGCCGTCGCCGTCGCCCGCTCGGCCGCCATCACGGCTGCCACAAAGGGAGCCGTTGAGAACGGCCCGGCCGCTGCTTCCTGCTAGAAAAGGAGCCGGAAGTGCAGGGGGCGGGCTTTGGGAGGCGTTACCGCGGCAACGGCGCCCGCGGGCGGTACGGGGCTGGGGGGGGGGAGGGGGGGGTGGGGGGGGGTGGATGGGTGGGTGGGAGGGAGGGAGGGAGGGAGGGAGCGGGGCTGGGGGGGAAATGGGGGTATTGGGGGGGTTATGGGGGTATTGGGGGGGGTATAGGGCATGGGGAGGGTATAGGGGGGTGTATGGGGGGGTATAGGGCATAGAGGGGGGTATTGGGGGGGCTATGGGGGGTATAGGGCATAGAGGGAGGTATTGGGGGGGTTATGGGGGTATTGGGGGGGTATAGGGTATAGAGGGGGCTAGGGGGGGCTATGGGGGTATTTGGGGGGTATTTGGGGGGTATAGGGCATAGGGGTGGGTTGGGGGGGCTATGGGAGTATTGGGGAGGGTATAGGGCATAGAGGGGGGTATGGGGGGGTATAGGGTATAGAGGGGGGGTATGGGGGGGCTATGGGGGTATAGGGGGGGTATAGGGTATAGAAGGGGGTATGGGGGGGCTATGGGGGGGTATAGGGCATAGAGGGGTGTATTGGGGGGGTTATGGGGGTATTGGGGGTTATAGGGCATAGAGGGGGGAATTGGGGGGCTATGGGGGTATGGGGAGGGTATAGGGCATAGAGGGGGGTATTTGGGGGGTATAGGGCATAGGGGTGGGTTGGGGGGGCTATGGGAGTATTGGGGAGGGTATAGGGCATAGAGGGGGGTATTGGGGGGGTATAGGGTATAGAGGGGGGTATTGGGGGGGCTATGGGGGGTATAGGGCATAGAGGGGGGGTTTGGGGGGGCTATGGGGGTATAGGGGGGGTATAGGGTATAGAAGGGGGTATGGGGGGGCTATGGGGGGGTATAGGGCATAGAGGGGTGTATTGGGGGGGTTATGGGGGTATTGGGGGTATAGGGCATAGAGGGGGGAATTGGGGGGGGCTATGGGGGGTGCATAGATGGGGGGGGTAGGGGGGGCTATGGGGGGAATAGGGGGGCTATGGGGGTATGGGGGGGCTATGGGGGTATTGGGGGGGTATAGGGCATAGAGGGGGGTATGGGGGGGGCTATGGGGGGGCTATGGGGGTATTGGGGGGGGTATAGGGTATAGAGGGGGGTTTGGGGGGGCTATGGGGGGTATAGGGCATAGAGGGGGTATTGGGGGGCTATGGGGGGGTATAGGGCATAGAGGGGGGTATTGGGGGCTATGGGGGTATTGGGGGGGTATAGGGCATAGAGGGGGTATAGGGGGGTTTATGGGGGTATTGGGGGGGGTATAGGGTATAGAGGGGGGTATGGGGGGGTTTATGGGGGTATTGGGGGGGTATAGGGCATAGAGGGGGGGTATGGGGGGGTATAGGGTATAGAGGTGGGGTTATAGGGGGCGGGGGGGGTTATGGGGGTATTGGGGGGGGTATAGGTCATGGGGGGGGTATGGGGGGGCTATGGGGGGTATAGGGTATAGAGGGGGTATTGGGGGGGCTATGGGGGTTTGGGGGGGTATAGGGTATAGAGGGGGGAATTGGGGGGCTATGGGGGTTTGGGGGGTATAGGGTATAGAGGGGGTATGGGGGGGCTATGGGGTTTGGGGGGGTATAGGGTATAGAGGGGGTATTGGGGGGCTATGGGGGGTATAGGGTATAGAAGGGGATATTGGGGGGGCTATGGGGGTATTGGGGGGGTATTAGGGCATAGGGGGTATTGGGGGGGTTATGGGGGGGTATAGGGCATAGAGGGGGGTATAATGGGGGTATAGGGGGGTATAGGGCATAGAGGGGGGTTATGGGGGGGTTATGGGGGTATTGGGGGGGTATAGGGCATAGGGGGGGTATTGGGGGGGCTATGGGGGGGTATAGGGCATAGAGGGGGGTATAGGGGGGCTATGTGGGTATAGGGGGGTATAGGGCATAGAGGGGGGTATGGGGGGGCTATGGGGGGGTATAGGGCATAGAGGGGGGTATTGGGGGGGCTATGGGGGTATTGGGGGGGTATAGGGTATAGAGGGGGGTATGGGGGGGCTATGGGGGGGTATAGGGCATTGAGGGGGGGTATGGGGGGTATAGGGTAGAGAGGTGGGGTTATAGGGGGCGGGGGGGTATGGGGGGGCTATGGGGGTATAGGGGGGATATAGGGCATGGGGGGGATATGGGGGGGCTATGGGGGGGTATAGGGCATAGAGGGGGGTATAGGGGGGTATAGGGTAGAGAGGTGGGGGTATGGGGGCGGGGAGGCTATGTGGGTATAGAGGGGGGTATGGGGGGCTGTATGGTATAGAGGTGGGGGGTTTAGGGGGCGGGGGGCTATGGGGGGGCTATGGGGTATAGAGGTGGGGTTATAGGGGGCGGGGGTATGTGGGGCCTATGGGGTATGTGGGGCCTATGGGGTATAGAGGTGGGGGTATAGGGGTCAGGGGGGCTATAGGGGTATGGAGGAGCTATGGGCTATAGAAGTGGGGTTATAGGGGGCGGGGGGCTATAGGGGTATGGGGGGGCTATGAGGGTATAGAGGTGGGGGTATATGGGGCAGGGGTCTATGGGGGTATAGAGGTGGGGGGCTATGGAGGTATAGAGGTGGGGGGTATAGAGGGCAGAGAGTTGGGGGGGTGTGAGGGGTATAAGGGGTGGGGTCTATGGGGGTGTGTGTGGGGGCTATGGGGGTATAGAGGTGGGGGGTATAGGGGGCAGGGGGCCTATGGGGGTATAGAGGTGGGGGACATAGGGGGCAGGGGGGCTATGGGGGTATGGGGGGGTATGGGGGTATAGGGGGCAGAGAGCTAGTGGGGTGTGAGGAGGTATAAGGGGTGGGGGGCTATGGGAGGTTTAGGGGGTGTAGAGCGGCTGTGGGAGACATGGGGGCTGTAGGGGATGGGGTGGGGGGGGGCACAGGGCTTTAGGGGACCAGGACACACGAGCTATAGGGTCTGGGGGGGGGGCTAGAGGGGCTGTAGGGGCCAGAGGTACAGGCCCTATAGGGGAGGGGGGGGGGCTGTAGAAAGAGGGGGCTATGGGGGCAGCTATAGGGCAAGGGGGGGCTCTATGGGCTGGGGGGCTGTAGGGGGGTGGTGGCTGGGGGTGTGTGTGTGGGGGGTTTGGGGGTGCAGAGGGGCTGTTCTACCTTTGGGTGGGAGACAGGGTGGGGGATGGGGCCCAGAGAGGTCTGGGGGCTGCACCCCTATAGCGTTGCTATGACAACCAGGTACAGCGCTGCCATGGCAACACATCCCCCCTCCAGGCTGGGTGGGGAGGTGGGGGGAGATGTTTAGGGACCCTATTAGGGGATGGGGGTGGAGGGTGGGTTGATCATTGGGGTTGTCACCCCATTAATGAGTCCCCTCATTAACATTTCCCCTCATTAACAAGCCCCCCCATTAATGAACCCCCTTGTTAATGCCTCTTCCCCCCCCTCCCCACCCAGCGCCGCCGCCGAGCCCGTTCCACCCCCCGTGACAACACCCACGTGTTGTGGGCCTGACTCACTCATTAATTAACCAGGGGAGCTAATTAACACCCCCCCACCCCCCAAAAACCTCCTCCTCCTCAAAGCATGAGGCTGACGCCGTGTCAAGCCGCCCTTGCCGGGGCCATCGGCCTCAACCTCCTCCTCCTCTACTTCATCTGGCGGGGGCCGGGGGGTTCCCCACCACCCTCCTGCCGTCCCCACCGCGGCGGCGTTCCCGGCGTCACCGTCCTTCTCCGGGACTTCGAAGACTTTGACAACGACCTGGCAGGGACAGCTCGTTCCTTCGCCTCTCTACCGGTCCCAGTGCTGGTGGTGAGCGAAACGCCGCCGTATCCCCCGGTCCCGTTACCTCCAGGAGTGGGATTGTTCCTTTTACACCCCCAACCCCACCAACCGCCGCCGTTGGCGCATCCCGAGCTCCGGATCCGCACCCGCCACGTAGCGCTGGTGCCCGACGGCGCCCGCGCCGCCCCCGGTTTACTAGAGAGGATGAGGGAGGTGTTGGAGACCGGTGACGCCCGCTTAGTAGCGGCGCCGGTAGGGTCGACGCCGCCGTTACGCTGTTTGGATCTACGGGTGGAACCGCGCGCGTGGACGGCGCGTTACAGCCCCGCGGCGCCGGGCTTGTGCCGGGCGTTGGAAGGGCCGGCGGTGCTGTTGCTCCGCACCCGCGATCTCTTCACCCTCCCTTTCCCCTTGAGCCGACCGGTCCCCACCGCTCTCTTCATCCAAGCCGCTCTCCGCCGCTGGGCGTTCCGCTTCGTACCGGCCTCTTTCCCGGCGGCGCGGCGACCGCCGGCGTCTCCCCACGCCCGTTGGAAAGCCGAAAGCCTGGCGGAAAACCGGCGCCGCCGCTTGATGGGTGACTTGGGGGTCAAGCTGGAGGTGCTGGCCGACGGTGGAGAGCGGTGGTACGGTTGCAGCAAGGAGACGGCGCGGTGTTTCGGTACCGTCCACGCCCGGACCCCTCAATACCTCCTCAGCGGGCGGTGGACGCCGCCGTGTTGCTTACGCGCGCTACGGGAAACGGCCCGGCACGTGGCGCTCACTTTGGAAGAGGCGGGTATCCGGTACTGGTTAGAAGGGGGGTCTTTACTGGGAGCCGTCCGCTTGGGTGACATCATCCCTTGGGATTACGACGTGGATCTTGGGATTTACCGGGAGGACGTGGGGAAGTGCCGGTGGTTGGCGGCGGCGGCGGCGGGCGAACAGGTGGAAGATCCTCAGGGTTTCCTCTGGGAAAAGGCGACTGAAGGGGAGTTTTACCGCGTCCACTACAGTCGGAGCAACCGGTTGCACGTGGACCTGTGGCCTTTCTACCCTCGGGGTGGGGTGATGACTAAAGACACTTGGTTGGGGCACCCACAGGACGTGGAGTTCCCGGAGAGTTTCCTGCGGCCCCGCGTGCCGTTGGCGTTCGCCGGCTTCACCGCCATGGCGCCCAACGACGCGCGGCGCTTCCTCGAGCTCAAGTTCGGGCCGGGGGCGATCGAGAACCCCGAGTATCCCAACCCCGATGTCAGACGGCTGGGGCAGGACTGAAGGGGGGGACCCCACGGGGTGGGTGACCCCCCCACGCACCCCCAAGCTTCAATAAACCCCCCTGTGACACCCATGGGTGCTGCTTTGTGCCAAAACCGGGGTCCCCAGTGTCCCCCATTCATCATGGAGGGGTCCCCAGTTTAAGCCCTGGGTCTCCCATCCATCTTGGGGGTCCCCCTGAGCCGACCCCAGTTATCCTCAGGGTTCCCAGTTTAACCCCAGGGGTCCCCAGTTTAAACCCTGGGTCCCCCATTCATCCTGGGGGGGTCCCCAGTTAAACCCCAAGGGTCTCCCGTCCATCTTGGGGGTCTGTCCCCGTCCCAACACCCTGGGGGTCCCCAGTTTAACCCCAAGGGTCCCCCATCCATCTTGCGGGTCCCCCTGAGCCCACCCCAGTTATCCTCAGGGTTCCCAGTTTAACCCCAGGGGTCCCCAGTTTAACCCCAAGGGTCCCCCATCCATCTTGGGGGTCCCCCTGAGCCGACCCCAGTTATCCTCAGGGTTCCCAGTTTAACCCCAGGGGTCCCCAGTTTAAACCCTGGGTCCCCCATTCATCCTGGGGGGGTCCCCAGTTAAACCCCAAGGGTCTCCCGTCCATCTTGGGGGTCTGTCCCCGTCCCAACACCCTGGGGGTCCCCAGTTTAACCCCAAGGGTCCCCCATCCATCTTGGGGGTCCCCTTGAACCCACCCCAGTTATCCTCAGGGTTCCCAGTTTAACCCCAAGGGTCCCCCATCCATCTTGGGGGTCCCCCTGAGCCCACCCCAGTTATCCTCAGGGTTCCCAGTTTAACCCCAAGGGTCCCCCATCCATCTTGGGGGTCCCCCTGAGCCAACCCCAGTTATCCTCAGGGTTCCCAGTTTAACCCCAGGGGTTCCTCAAACCACCCTGGGGGTCCCCAGTTTAACCCCAGGGGTCCCTCAAACCACCCTGGGGGTCCCCAGTTTAAGCCCTGGGTCCCCCACCCACCCTGAGGGTCCCCAGTTTAACTCCCAGGGGTCCCCCATCCATCTTGAGGGTCCCCCTGAGCCCACCCCAGTTATCCTCAGGGTTCCCAGTTTAACCCCAAGGGTCCCCCATCCATCTTGAGGGTCCCCCTGAGCCCACCCCAGTTATCCTCAGGGTTCCCAGTTTAACCCCAGGGGTTCCTCAAACCACCCTGGGGGTCCCCAGTTTAACCCCAGGGGTCCCTCAAACCACCCTGGGGGTCCCCAGTTTAAGCCCTGGGTCCCCCACCCACCCTGAGGGTCCCCAGTTGAACCCCCAAGGCTCCCCCCACCCACCCTGGGGGGTCCCCGGTTTAACCCCAAGGGTCCCCCATCCCTCTTGGGGTCCTGTCCCCCCCCTACCCAGTGGTTCCCTAATTAACCTCAGGGGTCCCATCCATACTTGGGGAGGGGGGGGGTTGATCTGGTGGTCTCTCTGCCACCCTACCTGCCCCCAACCAACTTGGGGTACCCCAAAAATCCCCACTTACCCCCCTCACAGGGTGAAAACAAAGCAAAAGGGGGTGGGGGGAACCTTGTGCACCCCAATTTAATGTCAAAACACAAGCAGCTCTTCCCAGCCCCCACCCTAAAGAGGGGGTGTGGGGGGGTGGGGGGAGGGCTCTGGCACATCCCATTTATTCACAACACGATGACAGGGACATTTTTGGGGTGGGGGGAGATGGGGGGAGGGGGGGTGTGTGACATGATGTCACACACACAACACCAAGAACCTCATCCCATCCTCACCCACCACCCCCTTCCAAAGAGGAAGAGGAGGAGGAGGAGGGAAGGGGGTGATGAGGATGGGTGTAGGGGGGGGGGAGGGTGATGAGGGTGTAGGGGGGGTGATGAGGAGGGGGGTTTAGGTGGGAGGGGAGGGGGCTTCACTCCAGTGACTGCAGCATCAAGAGCTGCTTAAGCACCTTGGTCTGGCTCGTCTCCCGAATCTCCCCAGCCAGGAACATCTCATCCACCACCGTGTAGACCTATAACCAGGTCCCAATGAGTGGGGCACCCCCCAAAACCCCCTTTTTAGGGTGTGGGGGGGCTCCCCAAAAAGAAAACACCCTTTTCTTTCCCCCCCAACACCCCAATTTAATCTATTTCCCCCAGCCAGGAACATCTCATCCACCACCACCATGTAGACCTATAACCAGGTCCCAATGAGTAGGGCACCCCCCAAAAACCCCCTTTTTAGGGTGTGGGGGGGCTCCCCAAAAAGAAAACACCCTTTTCTTTCCCCCCCAACACCCCAATTTAATCTCTTTCCCCCAGCCAGGAACATCTCATCCACCACCACCGTGTAGACCTATAACCAGGTCCCAATGAGTGGAACACCCCCCAAAACCCCCTTTTTAGGGTGTGGGGGGGCTCCTCAAAAAGAAAACACCCTTTTCTTTCCCCCCCCAACACCCCAATTTAATCTCTTTCCCCCAGCCAGGAACATCTCATTCACCCACCACCACCGTGTAGACCTATAACCAGGTCCCAATGAGTAGGGCACCCCCCAAAACCCCCTTTTTAGGGTGTGGGGGGGCTCCCCAAAAAGAAAACACCCTTTTCTTTCCCCCCCCAACACCCCAATTTAATCTATTTCCCCCAGCCAGGAACATCTCATCCACCACCACCGTGTAGACCTATAACCAGGTCCCAATGAGTGGGGCACCCCCCAAAACCCCCTTTTTAGGGTGGGGGGGGGCTCCCCAAAAAGAAAACACCCTTTTCTTTCCCCCCCCCCCAACACCCCAATTTAATCTCTTTCCCCCAGCCAGGAACATCTCATCCACCACCACCGTGTAGACCTATAACCAGGTCCCAATGAGTGGGGCACCCCCCAAAACCCCCCTTTTTAGGGTGTGGGGGGGGCTCCCCAAAAAGAAAACACCCTTTTCTTCCCCCCCCCCAACACCCCAATTTAATCTATTTCCCCCAGCCAGGAACATCTCACCCACCACCACCGTGTAGACCTATAACCAGGTCCCAATGAGTGGGGGACTCCCCAAAACCCCCTTTTTAGGGTGTGGGGGGGCTCCCCAAAAAGAAAACACCCTTTTCTTCCCCCCCCCAACACCCCAATTTAATCTCTTTCCCCCAGCCAGGAACATCTCATCCACCACCACCGTGTAGACCTATAACCAGGTCCCAATGAGTAGGGCACCCCCCAAAAACCCCCTTTTTAGGGTGTGGGGGGGCTCCCCAAAAAGAAAACACCCTTTTCTTTCCCCCCCCAACACCCCAATTTAATCTATTTCCCCCAGCCAGGAACATCTCATCCACCACCACCGTGTAGACCTATAACCAGGTCCCAATGAGTAGGGCACCCCCCAAAACCCCCTTTTTAGGGTGTGGGGGGGCTCCCCAAAAAGAAAACACCCTTTTCTTTCCCCCCCCCACACCCCAATTTAATCTCTTTCCCCCAGCCAGGAACATCTCATCCACCACCACCACCGTGTAGACCTATAACCAGGTCCCAATGAGTGGGACACCCCCCAAAACCCCCTTTTTAGGGTGTGGGGGGGCTCCCCAAAAAGAAAACACCCTTTTCTTTCCCCCCCCCACACCCCAATTTAATCTCTTTCCCCCAGCCAGGAACATCTCATCCACCACCACCACCGTGTAGACCTATAACCAGGTCCCAATGAGTGGAACACCCCCCAAAACCCCCTTTTTAGGGTGTGGGGGGGCTCCTCAAAAAGAAAACACCCTTTTCTTTCCCCCCCCAACACCCCAATTTAATCTATTTCCCCCAGCCAGGAACATCTCATTCACCCACCACCACCGTGTAGACCTATAACCAGGTCCCAATGAGTAGGGCACCCCCCAAAACCCCCTTTTTAGGGTGTGGGGGGGCTCCCCAAAAAGAAAACACCCTTTTCTTTCCCCCCCCAACACCCCAATTTAATCTATTTCCCCCAGCCAGGAACATCTCATCCACCACCACCGTGTAGACCTATAACCAGGTCCCAATGAGTGGGGCACCCCCCAAAACCCCCTTTTTAGGGTGTGGGGGGGCTCCCCAAAAAGAAAACACCCTTTTCTTTCCCCCCCAACACCCCAATTTAATCTATTTCCCCCCCTTTCTTTCCTTCACCTTGTAGAAGTTGAAGACCAAGTCGAGCTCGCAGACGTTGTGGAAATATTCATTGAGGACCTGGGGAGAGAGGGAGGGAAAGGAGGGGGGGAGGATGAATCTCATTAGGTTCATTAATTAAAAAGGCTTTGGGAGGGAAGGGGGGGAGGGGGGATAGGGTCCCCTGACCTCTACAAAGTTGTGGATGGCCTCCAGGTAAGCCAGGTTGTTGTCGGTGACGTCGACGCAGATGCAGAAGTAGAGCCCAGCGTAGCGCCGGTAAATGATCTTGAAGTTCCGGAACTGGAGGCAGATTGGGAGGGGGGAGATCAGCATGAAAAGGGGAACTGGGAGGACTGGGAGGAAGTGGGAGGAATGGGATGTGGCTGGGTGTGAGCACTGGGTTCTGTCGTCGCTGCAGCGGGGGGGTTGGAGGGTGGTTGTGGGGTCATAGATTGGTTGGGGTTGACAAGCCCCATCCCAATCCAATCCCCATCCCAATCCCATCCAATCCTCATCCCAATCCAATCCCCATCCCCATCCAATCCAATCCTCATCCCAATCCAATCCCCATCCAATCCCCATCCCATCCCCATCCAATCCCCATCCCAATTCAATCCCCATCCCCATCCAATCCCCATCCCAATTCAATCCCCATCCCCATCCCAATCCAATCCCCATCCCAATCCAATCCCCATTCCCATCTCAATCCAATCCAAATCCCCATCCCAATCCCATTCCAATCCCATCCCAATCCCCATTCCCATCCCCATCCCCATTCCTATCCAATCCAATCCTATCCCAATCCCATCCCCATCCCAATCCCATCCCCATCCCATTCCCATCCCCATCCCCATCCCAATCCCCATCCCCATCCCAATCCAATCTCCATCCCCATCCCATTCCCCATTCCCAATCCCTACCCCCATCCCATTCCAATCCCCATCCCCATCCAATCCCCATCCCCAATCCAATCCATCCCCATCCCAATCCCATCCCCATCCCATTCCCATCCCCATCCCAATCCCCATCCCCATCCAATCCCCATCCCCGTATCATCTCCATCCCAATCCAATTCCCATCTCATCCCCATCCCAATCCCCATTCCTTCCCATCCCAATGCCATTCCCATCCCAATGCCATTCCCACCCCAATCCTCATTCCCTCCCCATCCCAATGCCATTCCCATCCAAACCCCATCCCCATCCCCACCTCAATCCCATCCCCATCCCCATCCCCATCCCATCCCAATCCAATCTCTATCCCCATCCCATCCCCATCCCAATCCCCATCCCATCCCCATCCCAATCCCAGCCTCACAGACTGGTCTGGGTTGGGAGGGACCCCAAGGGTCCCAGAGCTCCAACCCCCCTGCCACAGGCAGGGCCACCAACCTCCAGCCTGGAGCTACACAAGGTTGCCCAGGACCCCAGCCAACCTGGCCTTGGACACCCCCAGGGATGGGGCACCCACCCCCTCTCTGGGCAGCCCCTTCCAGCCCCTCCCCACTCTCTCTGGACAGAACTTCCCCCCAGTCTCTCCTCTCCCCTTCCCTCCTCCAGCTTCACCCCATCCCCTTGTCCTGCCAGTCTCTGCCCTTTAACAAGCTGATTCCCCTCCTGTTCCTGGGGTCCCTTCAAGGCACTGGGGGGCTGCAGTGAGGTCCCCCCACATCCTAACCCACCCCACCTCCCCCCCAGAACCCTGAAGCTTCCTAACTGGGTGTGTGTGTGTGTGTGTGGGGGGGGATTTTGGGGTGAAATGAGGGGTCTGGGGGTTGTTACCTCCACGAAATTGGTGTGTTTGGCGTCGCGGACGGTGACGACGGCGTGAACCTCCTCGATCAGCTTCTGCTTCTCATCATCATCAAACTGCATGTACCACTTGGCCAGGCGGGTCTTCCCAGCCCGGTTCTGAATCAGGATGAAACGGATCTAGAGCAGGGAAGGGGGGAAACACCAAACTGGGGGGTTACAGAGGGGAATGGGGGGGTTTGGGGGGTTTCTTTCCTCCCTAGAGGGTGGGAAACACCAAACTGGGGGGTTACAGAGGGTCTTGGGGGGGTTTGGGGGTTCCCTTCTCCCCTGGGGGGTGGGAAACACCAAACTGGGGTGTTATAGAGGGGCTGGGGGGGTGGAAAACACCAAACTGGGGGGTTACAGAGGGTCTTGGGGGGTTTGGGGGGTTCCCTTCTCCCCTGGGGGGTGGGAAACACCAAACTGGGGTGTTATAGAGGGGAATGGGGGGGTGTGAAACACCAAACTGGGGGGTTACAGAGGGTCTGGGGGGGTTTGGGGGTTCCTTTCCCACCTAGAGGGTGGGAAACACCAAACTGGGGGTTACAGAGGGGAATGGGGGGGTTTGGGGGGTTCCTTTCCTCCCTAGAGGGTGGGAAACACCAAACTGGGGGGTACAGAGGGGCTAGAGGGGTTTGGGGGGTTCCCTTCTCCCTTAGAGGGTGGGAAACACCAAACTGGGGGGTTACAGAGGGGAATGGGGGGGTTTGGGGGGTTCCCTTCTCCCCTAGAGGGTGGGAAACACCAAACTGGGGTGTTATAGAGGGGCTGGGGGGTGGGGTTGGGGGGTTCCCTTCTCCCCTGGGGGTCTGGGAGGGTTCCTTTCTCCCTGTGGGGTGTGGAACCCCAAACTGGGGGGTTACAGAGGGGCTGGGGGGGGTTTAGGGGGTTCTCTTCTCCCCTGGGGGTGGGGAACACCAAACTGGGGGTTACAGAGGGGAATGGGGGGGTTTGGGGGGTTCCCTTCTCCCTTAGAGGGTGGGAAACACCAAACTGGGGGGTTACAGAGGGGAATGGGGGGGGGTTTGGGGGTTCCTTTCTCCCTTAGAGGGTGGGAAACACCAAACTGGGGAGGTACAGAGGGGAATGGGGGGGTTGCGGGGGTTCCCTTCTCCCCTGGGGGGTCTGGGGGGGTGGGAAACACCAAATGGGGCATCACAGAGGGTCTTGTGGGCAGTTTGGGGGGTTCCTTCTCCCCTGGGGGGTCTGGGGGGGTGGGAAAC
>NW_028168266.1:0-9451 GCF_964237585.1 Gallinula chloropus | reverse complement strand
CTTAAATGTTATTTTACCTGAACCTTCAGGTTATATGTAGTCTTTACAGTTTTGCTACAGAGAGACACAATAGCCTGTGAGCAAAAATGCATCTGTGTTTCTTACTCTATAACTTTAGCTTCTGTTGTCTTAACATTTTAATTGTTTCATTTAAGGTGAGTTTTATGGCATGTTTTTTCCCAATCTTTGACTTAGATAACTCAATTCACCTTGAGTCATTATCAGTTATGGAAATGTCCATTGTTCCAAAATCTTGCAATCTTAAAACAGAAAAGTGAATGGTAGTGAATGATGTTGTAGAGTTTCTGGTCTTTACACAAGGCCTGGCTTGTGCAGAGTTGCAACAAGGATGTCTTAGGAGGAAAAGGAAGGAGTCATAGGACCTATAATGATGTCTTTTACATTTGTACCTTTTCATCCTGTAGAAAACCCCCTAGCAGAGGATCCACCATCCCAACTTGTATTTTTTTCTAAGCATTTTTTATGGCTTTCAGCCTCCTGGTAGGCAGGAAGCTTTTTAATGTGGTGTGGTTATGGACTTCTTGACTGATAGGTTACTGACACTGTCATTGCTTAGCAGACATGAGATGGAGTGTCCCAGTTGCAACATAATTAATCAGTTTGACGTACAGTTTTTGACACACAGAGATAAGTCTGCTAAAAAAGACACCAGGTAAACATCTATTTAAGAGTTTTTTCATTCTCACAATGGGTAGGTAAAACAGAATAAATCATACCTGAAGCATGAATGGCAATGAGACCACAGTCTTTGTCATTTCAGTCTTTGGTCTGCTGTGTTTTATTAACATAATAGTTTCTCATTTTGGTTTTATTTTTTAGGATTTGAACACGAAGAGAATCCTGAATTTATCACTTTCCTTTATCAAATCACTAAAGGAGTCTCTGCAAGGAGTTATGGGCTAAATGTTGCCAAACTGGCAGATCTTCCTGAAGAAATCTTGAAGAAGGCAGCTCACAAATCAAAGGAGTTGGAGAGGATAGTGAATATGAAAAGGTCAGAACAATTGTGATTTCCCCTCTCCTCAATGAATATTCAGCTATGAATTTAAGAACATTTCACACAGTATGCATTAAAAAATGTACAGTAAGAACTACTTCAGCTACCCTCCTCTACTTTTCTGGGAAGACAGTGAAACAAACCTCAAAAAAAAAAAATCTTAGGGAAATCGTGCTATCTCTTTCAATCAAAGCTTTAGATTTAAAAGGTAGATACTATGTCAGAGGTTAATTGCTGCTCTCTGAAACAGGATTGGAAAAAACTAAATGCATGTTGAGCTAACATTAGGAATAAACTGTGGGGGGTCTTTTTCTTATGCTAAATACGTAATGTATGCTTTCATGTATGTATTTTCTCTGTTTTCAGAGAAAATATTTAAACATATATTTAATATTTAGAATATAACTCACATCTAGTATCTCTTCTGTTCTACCAGCGATAGTGAAAATATTAATATATTTAATTTGGAAAGGATATTATTCTCCGTGGAACTTGTATTTGCATAATACAATATAGATGAATATTCTTCAGTTTAACTTAAAAAATTAAGTATTTATGATTTAATTAAAGTATTAATAATTTATAATTTATTTTGTTTACCTCCTCCTCCCACTCCCCGACACAACACACAAAAATTTACTGAAAGTTTGGGCGTTTTAATATCTTTCTGCTAACCACTTTTCATTTAGGAGCTTATGCACTTTATATAGAGACTAGTTATGAAAATTCTTATGTGTGTCAAATAGTATCACCTCTATAAAACCTGTAACATTATATATATAGTTTAGATATAAGTATGTGCGAGCATTCATTTTAATTTCCACTGAATTTTTTGTTATTGTTGTTTTCAGTGGCAGTCCTATCAGTAAACCTTCAGGAATATAATAAATTAACATCCTTGTTGCCTGGTGGTTGTAACTAATCCTGACAGAATAATTTTGTATGAGAAAATTTTGAGTACTAATTATTTGTAGGTGCAAGCAGTTCTTTTGAAACTGAACAGTGCTTAGTGCTTAACACCAGTTTTTATCCCTTTTTCAAAAAGCAAAATAATTCTTTTGATGATACATGACAGTTTGTGGGAAAAATAATGTGGTGGCTTCTGTTAATTGGAAATAATAGCCCATAATTGACAAAAGTAAAACAACAAATTACTAGCAGTGACTTGACTCTGTTGTTATGTGGGGTTCTAAAATCAAGGAAAAAAAATGTTTTCCAGAAAGGTGAGAGTATGAGCTGGAAGGGTAGTGTTACTGTGTAATAAAATTAAGATGCAAAATAATACTATATGTACATTTAGCTTGTATTACTTTGTTCTGTGAAAATCATGCTAGCATATTACTTGGACAGGGCACAGAGTTCTAGTGTGTCTCCAACCTGTGGGCAGTAAAACTACTATCCAGTGATGTCATTAGAAGATTGATTTACAGTGCCCATGGAGGGGTAGCATGAGGGCTGACCAGCCAGTTTTAATTAAGGGACTTAATTGTGCCCAGTTGTTCAGCTTTTGAATAGGTAGGTAAGCGATTGTCTCTATTTTAGATTTTGGTATAGAATTTGCTTCTGTACTTGTGGTGGTTTGGCCCTGGCTGGAGGCCAGACACCCACCAAAGTCGCTCTGTCACTCCCCTTCTCAGCTAGGCAGGGGAGAGGAGATATAATGAGAGTCTCAGAAGTGAGATGAGGACAGGGAGAGACCATTCCACAATCAGCACCAAGGGCACAACAGACTCAACATGGAATAAAATGCACCTATTTATTACCCAACTGAAACAGGGCAGGGTAATGAGAAATCAAACCAAATCTTAAAACCCCACCCCTCCCATCTTCCCAGGCTCAACTCCACCCCCCATTTCTCTCCCTCTTCCCCCAGCAACACAAGAGGATGGGGGCTGGGGTCAGTCCATCAGATGTGGGTAACCTGCTGCCTCTGAGACTAGCTTACACCATGTGATGTTTGACGCTTTCTCTTCTCCCTTTAAGGACAGTGAGCTACACAGGGGGTGAGGGACAAGGGACATCCAAGGCACATCAGTTGGTAATTCATCAGATTTGACCTGTAGCAGGTTATTCCTTCCCTGGAGACCTTTTGCACACACTTTGTAGGGAACTTCATGCAGCTGTATAAACCTGGAGCTCAAGTCAATGACAAAGTAAAAAAAAATCCCAACAAACAACTATTATGTCCAATGACTTCAAAGAGTATAAATGATTGTATTAATTTTTCCAGTTCTCCCGTGTAGGTCATTATAGAAATACTTGCTTTTGTATATTCCTGTTTATTTTCCCTTATTACCATGATGTCATCTAAATGCCAGAGTATTTTCCTATACCTTCTCCTCAAAAGAGGCATTAACAAATTCAGAATTTGGTATGACATATCAGTGGTAGGAAATAAAAATTATCATGAACTTGGGAATAAAACTCAGACCTCTTCGTAGCAGTATACTTGTGGTGTAACAATACCCACAGGCTAGCTGTCTTGTCTTAGTTTTTAAAACACATTCATTTTATTTAAGAAAATCCACTGTGTAATTCCATCCAGTCTTGACATCTTTGTCATCAGGAATGTATTAACCTATTTTAAACATCCTGTTGTTATTTGTGTCAGCTCTTTTTAAATCAAAAAGTATTAAAAAAAGAACACAGAAGGATGTGTCTACTCATTTATATTGAAAATATCTCTTTATGGTTCTACTAATGCACATTTGTTGGAATTGAATGCTGAAAATTAAACAGTGCAAACTACAATGCTGTTTGTTGCCTTTGCTCTTGCTCAGTGTTCTATTTCATCTCATCAGTGTTTCTAGTGCTCTGAAGTTAGCTATAAAATTAAATTGTTGACTGACAGAGCTGGAATAAATATGTTTGGAAATGTTAACTAATTGTTTAAAGATCACATAACATTTTAAACTGTGCAAACTGCTGGTTTTGACTGTGTATAAAATTTTGCATAAGACTATAGGGCTTTCAAGGTTTGATGTGTTTAATTTAAAAATACTTCCACATTCTGACTGATATTTGTTTGCCCCCCACCCCCCTTTTTTCCAGGAAAAGGCTAAAGTGCTTTGCTGAAGTATGGCAGATAAATGATTCTCAGGAACTACAGAAATGGAAAAGTATGTGTGAACCTGAAGATGAAAGAAAGGACAGTTTTTAGTCTTCAAATCATGCTTAAAGATTGAAAATATTGGGGATGCAAAATACAGATCTGAAGACAAACAGATTATAGGTGCATTAAGCTGACTTTTCTGCCTTTTGAGAGATAAGAGATGATGCATTGTGATATGATGCTCCACACCCACTTCCTGATTGTATCTTTCTCACTCCACATTTCCTCCCTGAAGTGTTTTCACCCTTTTCCTTTAATGCAAAATGTCTAGTGGCATTGGATTTGGTTTCTAATATGTTTAGAAAACAAGAGAAAAATTACGTTGATAAGTAATTTGGCAAATATTTTTAAATAAAATAATGTCTTTTAAATTTATCACATTTCAATTTCTATAAAAATCCCTCTGTGTTGCAAAAATGTAGCTGAGTCTTGACTATGCTATACTGCTGTGCAACTGGTAAATGACTGCCATAAAGAGACTTTTTTGGTTTGTTTGTTCTAGTATTAATGCATTTAAAAATCACTGGTTTTGTAGATCACCCTCTAACATGCACCATGAATTACGAACAGTGTGTGGCTGGATAGGAGAGATGGTGCAACTAGTAGTTCTCAAAGCAGCAGCACAAAACACACATTGACTGGTTTTCCTCTTCATTCTTATGCATACCTGCTTCTTTTTCAGCTTCAGCTTCTGATATTGGCATGGTCTGAAGACTGACATACCCTAAATAATGTTGGAGTACCATAAGATGAGATGAAAAAGGCAATTCAGACTATGCAACTGACATCCCCTGTGCTCTGTCAAATGCAGAGTAAAGCTGGGAAACATGTTTAAAAACAGAAATGATGTTTTTTAAATTTTGAGTGTGATATCCAATTGATTTTCCTTTATAAACATAACCACTTGCTATGAAAGTGGACAGTGATGTCCAGACACTTAAAACTTGGTAAATACTTTGTTGTGTTTTAAAAAAAAAAAAAAAAGTGGAAAGAAATTAAATAAAATATAGTCTTTATTTTAGTCTTTTTTATAGTCTTGATGAAATGAGGTTTTGTAATCTTGGAGACAGCTGAACCTTTCTAATTTTTTTCAGTTTATATTTTTTTTTCTGAATAATGCATGTCAGATGAAGATGAAGTAGTGATATCACATGGGATTGAATTAGCCTTTCCAATATAGAGAACTTCATGCAGAAAAGCTTGTAATTTTTTTTACCTGTGAAAAACAATTGCTAACCTGCACCAAATATTTTTTCCTGATAGTTCAGATGACAAAGCATAATTAAAAAAAATATATAGTTTGTCTGCTTCAAATAGCAGCATCTATTTAATACAAGCATCTGCTTCTGCTGTGTGTGGTGTATTGATGTAAATCAGAAGAGCTGAAGAAGGAAGCAGTTTTTTAAGGTGTTGCTGCCCAAGTGTTTTTAGCTTTGCCACATGTTGTGAAGCACGAGTGTAATACTCCATTATTAATGCACACAGCTGTGGTGCATTGGAACTCAGGACTTGTGACCACAGTCTTCAAAGAGAATAAATAAGCCATTACTGAATTCCCATATGTGCTAAATGTGCCTTTAGTGAGACTCTCTTTACCCTCAGGGGAGCATTCAAACTGTGCCTCTGACAAGGAAAAAAATACCCACTACACCTGTATGAAGTCTGAAAAGAACTGAGAAATACAATTAAGGATGGAGAAATGGACTGGCCCCTTCATACTATCAAGAGCAAAGCAATTACAGCAGGCTTTTCTCTTAATGCCTGCGATCGTATTAGAAATAACTTCTGAATTTAGCCCTGCTCAGTTCAAGAACAGAGTTTATCTTGCTATCCCAGTAAGGTTTATTTCTAGATGTGCAGGCTAATTATTAAAGCCACTGTTTTATTCTCTGCTGATTCCTAGCAGATAGGTAAAAAGTTACAACCATTTGAGGATGCACTATGAAGAGATGGCGTACTATTGTTACATGTGTTTGCTGCTGATTTTAGGATACATCTGTAATGAATCACACAGTACAGTGCCACTTCATCTAGAGCTTCTTCTGATGACGTGGAGCAGCCACCCTCATTAGCAGGGTGAGTGCCACGTGAGTGTGATGACTCTGGGATGTGACGAGTTCAGACCTCACTTGGGTACATTTGCAGAGCATGAGATTAGGTGTAGTCTAGACAGGCAGCCAGACAGACATTCCTTGGCCTTTGTTAGCACAGAACACTAGAGGGATATAAAGAAACAAAGGCTTGCTGGAAAACCTGCAAAGGCATTAATTTTGTAGGAGGTTTGGGGTTTTTTTCCATGTTTTTTTGCTGTTGTAAGCTGGGACTTGCGTGTCTGTCATAGCAGGAGTTCTAAGAGATGGAAAGATGAGAAGCCTCTTTTGTGTTTTCCTTTTTTTCTCCTTTCTTCTTTTCTTTTCAATTCCAGCGCAGTAAGTTTCATCATAAAGACAGTTTGAAGTACGGTTTTTGGTAGGTGGTACAATCCTAAACATGTGCCCAGTTTTTAAACCAGAGAAATAAACCTTTTGTCCCAGTGCTGAGTCAGCAAGTTTGGATCTTTCATGCTGACAGCTGCAAGACTAAAGAAGAGTGATCCATACACAGAACATGCTTGGTTGTAGTGGGAATTCGTGCTCTTCTGGAGGTCGCCTTCAAGAAAAGAATGTCTAAATATCTTTGTCAAAATATGAATATTTTTGGGAACCTGCACAGTGTTGGCTCCTCCTGCCTGTGCCAGCATGTTACTGACGATAGTAAGATGTAATACTGATGTGAAAAATACAGATTTGTACTATACATAAAGGTATGGTCTCCCTGAAAGACTTTAGCACTTGATGGCTTTTACCTGGTTTCCTGAAGTATTTATCACTCCCTTAGGCTTTCCCACTGTTTCCTCTCCCCTGCTCTTGAAATATAAATTTTAATGCCTTTGTGCATCTTGTCTGGAATGTTATTGCCTTTAGAAACCGCAGTGCCACAGGTTAGCAACAAAAACTGGTAGATGGTTTTGATGGAAGAGAAGGCGAGAGAGGGCTGGGTACACTTGTCACTGCCTTTTTGTGTTTGGTTATGTAAGAACGTAATTATAGAATACCCAAAGTAAAACACATTACCAGTAGCAATTACCTTTCTTACTGGCATACAGTGCCTTTCACTGAAGTAACTCTCAAGAGGATTTTCCCATGTATCACAAAGTTTTCCAGAAGCATTTATAGAAATTACATTAATTTACCTACCACATAAGTTTACAACCCGTATAAATGAATTTAAAGATCACTGAAATGTCATCTGAGTCAGGTATTGCAGTTAAGTCTGTTCACTGCAATGAAAGTATTATTTATTCAAATCTGTGGGAAAGCAAAGCATCCAAATATTTCTACTATATGTAAAATTCAGTGAGAATTTAACTCAGTTATTTGAATTTCTTGCAGGTCTGACATAAGTGCATGTTTCATAGGGAGATAAGAGTTTGGTAGATTGCATTGCACTGAGAGAAGTAGGACGCTGCTCCAGAATCTGGATCACACTGCTAGAATGGCTGTTGGAGGGCCTCCTCCCCACTCTCACCCCAGGTGGCCACTGCAGTCTCCTTCAAAATCTTAGCACCAGCACTGCCAGTCTTGGACAGCAATCTGAAATGTAAGTCTGAGCCCTCTGCCTCTTCCCCCTCTCCAGTTTTACAGCCCATGAATGGACTGGATGCTTCTCATCACCTTTTAATTGTTCCTAAACGCAAAGGCCACAGCAAGCGGAAATTTACCATCACAGCATCATTTTCCCATCTGTTTTCAAAGCCTCCCTCACACCTCCCTGCAAAATCCTTGACACTTGAACCCAAATCAAATGTTTGTTAAATCCCAATTCAGTTCTGGGGGACCTACCAGTCCAGCTGGTAGGTAAGCATAAGATTCAGCTGTGAGACCACTTATTTGGGTCTTAGAACCACATCAGTCCAGTGCTGTTGACGGTCCTTGTTTTGTAGCTCTGCTTAGGAGAAGCTCTGGATTTACCCAGCTTGGTACAGTCCTGTACTAAAAATTCTCTTACCAAAATTATAGAACTCTGCTCACTTTGACAATGCTTCATTTGTCACTGTACATGGCTAAGCACACTTGGTGTGGAAATCCTTCCCTTGAACCGTATATTAGTTTCTTCCTCAGCTACTGATGCACAAGCTTGATGACTTCCTTAATTACATTATAGATTTTTCTCCTTGCCTAGCCGTAAAGACAAGTAGGAAGCAAAGGATGTTCTCTTAATTAAAAAAAAAGAAGAATTTCTGAAACATCTTGTTTTGTAAGATGTGAGTCCTTGCAGGTCATGCTATTAATTGTGAAATAATCTATTTGTCCGAGACTAAACTGGATTAAGTCATAAATGAGCTGTAAAGAAAAGGATGACAAGGCCTAAGATACTATTCAGGGGAAATAAAGGGTGAGCAAGATAAAGACAAATACAGAAATCTAGGAATAATTCACTGTTCTAAGAACAGCAATAGGAAACGGAGTGAGCAGGCACTGGTTTGATGCTTTGGCTATAGGTAGAAGACATAAGGTGAAGAGAGCTTGCCCAAGGCTGAGTGCTGCAGTGAGCTCTTGTGCTGTTGCTGTGGATGGCCAGCACTCAGACTACAAGCAGTATCTTTCCTTCAGAGGTGTGATCAAGAGCATCTTGCCCAAAGTAGTCACAGGGAGATGGAGGTGGTGCCTGGTCATAGGATTCATGTCATTGACATCGCAGCTTGTGGAGGATGAACTAAGCCATCAAGGGAGGGCAGGGAGATAAGTTTGATGGCCCCTCTCCTCTCTGTGGGTCACACACAGAGGTGTTCTCATCACTCATGATGGAGAAGGCGTTTTCATTCCATCCTCAGCCCTGCACAGGTTCATCACAGAATAAAGTTCAGCCCTGAAATACAGGGCTTTGCCTGTCTTTTAAATATATATTTATATAATGTTCATTAAAAGGCAGAGTTTTCAAATATATTTTTTGAACTTGCAAGGAATTTTTAAAATTTTGACTGCCTTCCTTCCAGATGTTTCCTTCTAAGTAACAATATTTTGGGGGGTATTATAAAATGAGGTAATTTTTATTTAAAATACTGGTAGATGCCCCTAGTAACAAAACTGAAAAATACTTCTGATTTAAATGTATTTTTAATGTTTGGGTCTTTGTTTGTGGCAATCGGTGATTCCTGGGAAAGAAGGGATTGGAAAACACAGCAAAATTTAAATAAACAATCTGCAATGAAGAAGTAGAAATCAACATTGCTTTTTACTTACAATAATCCAAATATCCAGGGTGACTTAAAACTCGGTGTC
>NW_028168267.1:0-17019 GCF_964237585.1 Gallinula chloropus | reverse complement strand
CTGATGATGTCACACCCGTTACACACTCACTGATGATGTCACACCCGTGTCACACTCACTGATGATGGATGTGACACACTCAGTGATGATGTCACACACACACTGATGATGTCACACTCATGTTCACACTCACGGATGATGTCACACCTGTTACACACTCACTGATGATGTCACACCCGTGTTCACACTCCGTGATGATGTCACACACACACTGATGATGTCACACACTCACGGATGATGTCACACCTGTACCACACTCGCTGATGATGTCACACACACTCACTGATGATGTCACACCTGTTACACACTCACGGATGATGTCACACACTCACTGATGATGTCACACCCTCACTGCTGATGTCACACCCGTGTCACACTCACTGATGATGTCACACCCGTTACACACTCACGGATGATGTCACACCTGTTACACACTCACTGATGATGTCACACCCGTGTCACACTCACTGATGACGTCACACCCGTTACACACTCACGGATGATGTCACACCTGTTACACACTCACTGATGATGTCACACCTGTATCACACTCACGGATGATGTCACACACTCGCTGCTGATGTCACACCCTCACTGCTGATGTCACACCCATGGCACACTCACTGATGATGTCACACACCTGTTACACACTCACTGATGATGTCACACCCTCACTGATGATGTCAGACCCGTGTCACACTCCCCCCCCACCCCCCCCCGGTCCCACAGTCTCTGCTCCCCCCCCCCTCAATTCCCCCCCCATCCCCCATCAGTGTCACGCGCTCCCCATCCCCTGTTGCCATGGCAACCGCGCGATGAAAAGGGGGGGGGGGGAGGGTGTCCCCCCAACCCCCCCCCCCCTCCCCCCCCCAGCACGCGCCGCCGCCGCCACTTACCGGAGCTGAACGGGGGGGTCCGGGGGGGGTCCCGGTGCCCGGGGGGGGGTCCCGGGGGGGTCCCGGTGCCCGGTGGGGGGGGGGATGCCCGGGGGGGGGCTCCCGGTGCCCGAGGGGGAGGGGGATGCCCGAGGGAGGGGGGGGTCCGGGGGGGGGGTCCCGGTGCCCGGGGGGGGGTCCCGGGTGGGTCCCGGTGCCCGGGGGGGTCCCGGTGCCCGGGGGGGGGTGGGGATGCCCGGGGGGGGGTCCCGGTGCCTGGAGGGGGGGGGTTCCCCAATCCGGGGCTGGGGATGCGCGGGGGAGGGGGGGTCCGGGGGGGGGTCCCGGTGCCCGGGGGGGGGTCCCGGGGGGGTCCCGGTGCCGGCGCGGAGCCCCCGCAGGACTCAGCCCCCGGCGGGATCCGGCGGCAGCTCCCGGAGGGGGGGGGGGGGAGGATGGAGAAGCCGCGGGGGGGGGGGGATGGAGTGGGTGGGAGGGGGGGGGAGGTGGTCCAGGGGGTGGGCGGGGCCAGATGGCGGGGAGCGCAGCGGATTGGCTGAGCTCAGCCAATGGGGGCGAGGGGGCGGGGCCTGCGCCCCCTCACACTCCCCCCATAAAAGGGATGGGGCGGGGCTGTCGATCAGAGGGGGCGGGGCTAATGGAGGACACGCCCCCTCCCCCCAGGGATGCTGCGGGGGGGAGGGGGGGGATTCCCCCTCCCCCGCCCTTTGGGGAAACCCCCCCTAGACCCCTCCCCTCCCCCCCCCCAAACACCGGTGGGGATATGGGGGGGGAGCAGCGTTTATTGGGGGGGGAGGGGGGGGATGGGGGTACAAGGGGGGGGATGGGGGGCTCAGGGGGTGGGAGGGATGGGGGGTGGGGGGGCTCAGGGGGTGGGGGTTGGGGGGTACAAGGGGGTCAGGGGGGAGGGGGGGATGGGAGGCTCAAGGGATGGGGGTTGGGGGGTGCAAGGGGGTCAAGGGGGAGGGGATGGGGGCTTGGGGGGGAGGGGATGAGGGGTTGGGGGGCTCATGGGGTGGGGGTTGGGGGGTCGGGGGGTGGGAGGGATGGGGGGTGGGGGGGCTCAGGTGATGGGGATGGGGGGTTGGGGGCTCAGAGGGTGGGGGTTGGGGGGTACAAGGGGGTCGGGGGGAGGGGATGGGGATTGGGGGGTGGGAGGGATGGGGGGTTGGGGGGTACAAGGGGGTCAGGGGGTCGGGGGGGGAGGGGATGGGGGGTCTGGGGTGGGAGGGATGGGGGGCTGGGGGCTCAGGGGGTTGGGGGGTGGGGGGGCTCAGGGGGTGGGGGTTGGGGGTACCAGGGGGTCAGGGGGGTCAGGGGGGGAGGTGATGGGGATTGGGGGTGGGAGGGATGGGGGGTTGGGGGCTCAGGGGGGAGGGTATGGGGGTACAAGGGGGGGTCAGGGGGGTCGGGGATGGGGGTTTTGGGGGGTTGGGGGGCTCAGGGGGTGGGGGTTGGGGGTACCAGGGGGGTCAGGGGGTCAGGGGGGGAGGGGATGGGGGGTCTGGGGTGGGAGGGGATGGGGATTGGGGGGCTCAGGGGGTGGGGGTTGGGGGGTACCAGGGGGGTCAGGGGGTCAGGGGGGGAGGGGATGGGGATTGGGGGGTGGGAGGGATGGGGGGTCTGGGGTGGGAGGGATGGGGGGTTGGGGGGTACAAGGGGGTCAGGGGGGTCAGAGGGGGAGGGGATGGGGGGAGGGGGGGCTCAGGGGTTGGGGGTACAAGGGGGGTCAGGGGCTCAGGGGGGAGGGGATGGGGGTTGGGGGGTCAGGGGGTGGGAGGGATGGGGGGTGGGGGGGCTCAGGGGGTGGGGGTTGGGGGTACCATGGGGGTCAGGGGGTCAGGGGGGTCAGGGGGGTCAGGGGCTCAGGGGGCTGAGGGGGGTCGTGGCTCAGGGCTCGGGGGTCACTCAGAGCCCCCCCCCAGGCCCACCCCCCCCAGCAGCGGCAGCAGCCCCGAGTCCGGCGCCGGCTCCTTGATCAGCGGCAGCACCTGGGGGGGGGGGGGGAGGGGGGGGGGGTGCTAATGAGCCGGGGTAATTAGCGCCCACTGACCCCCTAACGAACCCCGAGGGACCCCCAACCAGCCCCTAACGGACCCCAGAGGAATTAAACCCCAACAACCCCCCCAACCCACTAATGAACCACTAATTAGCCCCCTAATGAGCCCCTAATGAACCCCTAATTAACCTCCTAATGAACCTCTAATTAACCCCTAATAAACCCCTAATTAACCCCATAGTGAACCCCTAATTAAACCCCCTAATAAACTCCTTATAAACCCCTAATTAAACCCCTAATAAGCCCCTGATAAACCCCTAATTAAACCCTAATTAACCCTCTAATAAACCCCTGATAAACTCCTAATTAAGCCCCTAATAAGCCCCTGATAAACCCCTAATTAACTCCCTAATAGGCCCCTGATAACCCCCTAATTAACCCCCTAATTAACCCCTAATAACCCCCTGATAAACCCCTAATAAGCCCTTGATAACCCCTAATTAAACCCTTGATAAGCCCCTAATTAACCCCCTAATAAGCCCCTGATAAACCCCTAATAACCCCCCTAATAAATCCCTGATAACCCCCTATTTAAACCCTAATTAACCCCCTAATGAACCCCTAATTAACCCCCAACGAACCCCATAGTGAACCCCTAATTAAACCCCCTAATTAAACCCCCTAGTAACCCCCTGATAAACCTCTAATTAAACCCTAATTAACCCCCAATAAACCCCTGATAACACCCTTAATTAAACCCTAATTAACTCCCTATTGAACCCCTGATAACCCCCTAATTAAACCCTAATTAACTCCCAATGAATCCCTGATAAACTCCTAATTAACCCCCTGATAAACTCCTAATTAAACCCTAATTAACCCCCTAATAAACCCTAATAACCCCCTTAATTAAACTCTAATTAAACCCCTAATGAACCCCTGATAACCCCCTAATTAAACCCTAATTAACCCCCAATGAACACCTGATAAACTCCTAATTAACCCCTAATTAACCCCCTGATAAACTCCTAAATTAAACCCTAATGAACCCCCTAATAAACCCCTAATTAAATCCTAATTAGCCCCCTAATTAAACCCGTAACGAACCCCTGATAACCCCCTCATTAAGCCCCTAACAACCCTCTCATTAGCCCGCTAATTAACCCCTAATGAACCAACCCCAGAACGAGCCCCGGAGCCCTTCAAAGGGAGGGGCGTGGCCAGACGGAGGGGGCGTGGCCAAGGGAAGGGCGGGGTCGAGGCGATGGGCGGGGCTTGTCCAACCGATGGGCGGGGCCGGGAGTGTGCGGGCGGGGCCGGGCGGGAGTGGGCGGGGCTGGGCTGGGCGGGGGCGGGGCTGTGATTGGCGGGGCTGGTAGTGGGCGGGGCCGGGCTAGGCGGGGGCGGGGCTGTGATTGGCAGGGCCGGGAGTGGGTGGGGCTGCGAGGGGCGGGGCCTGGCGGGAGTGGGAGTGGCCTGGGGTGGGCGGGGCGTGTCGGGGCGGGGTCCGCGGTGGGCGGGGCCTGTCGAGGTGGGGGCGGGAGTGGGCGGGGGCAAGGGGGTATGGGAGGGGTCTGGGATGGGCGTGGCCTGGGTGGGCGGGGCCAGGGTGTGTGGGCGGGGCCTGCGGTGGGCGGGGCCTGGTGGGGCGGGGCCGGGCAGGGGTGGGCGTGGCCGGAGGGGGCGGGGCCTGACAGGGCGGGGGGTGGGGGGGTGGGTGGGCGTGGCCTGTCTGGGCAGGGCCTGGGGAGGTGGGGTGGGGGGTGGGTGGGCGGGGCCTGTCTGGGCAGGGCCTGGGGCGGGGGTGGGGGTTGGGTGGGCGGGGCCTGTGTGGGAGTGGCCAGGGGGGCGTGGCCTAGCCTGGCAGAAGGCCGGGTGGGCAGGGCCTGGGGGGGTGGGTGGGGGGTGGGTGGGCGTGGCCTGTCAGGGCGGGGTCTGGGGTGGGCGTGGCCTGTGTGGGCGGGGCCAGGGGCTGCGGGGGTCTGATGTGGGCGTGGCCTGTGTGGGCGGGCCCAGGGTGTGTGGGAGGGGCCTGGTGTGGGAGGGGCCAGAGTAGGCGGGGCCTGTCGGGGGCGGGGCCGGGTGTGGGCGGGGCCAGGGGGTGTGGGAGGGGCCTGATGTGGGCGTGGCCTGCCTGGGCGTGGCGGGGGGGGGGGGGGCGTGTCCTTGCCTGGCGGAAGGCCGGGTGGGCAGGGCCTGGGGGGGTGGAGGGTGGGTGGGCGGGGCCTGTCTGGGCGGGGTCTGGGTGGGCGTGGCCTGTGTGGGCGTGGCCGGGGGCATGTCCTTGCCTGGCGGAAGGCCGGGTGGGCGGGGCCTGTCTGGGCAGGGCCAGGGGGTGGGGGTGGGGGGGTGGGCGGGGCCTGATGTGGGAGGGGCCTGATGTGGGCGTGGCCTGTCTGGGCGTGGCGGGGGGGGGGCGTGTCCTTGCCTGGCGGAAGGCCGGGTGGGCAGGGCCTGGGGGGGTGGGTGGGGGGTGGGTGGGCGTGGCCGGTCAGGGCGGGGTCTGGGTGGGCGTGGCCTGTGTGGGCGTGGCCGGGGGCGTGTCCTTGCCTGGCGGAAGGCCGGGTGGGCAGGGCCTGGGGGGGGTGGGTGGGCGGTGGGTGGGCGTGGCCTGTCAGGGCGGGGGCTGAGGTGGGCGTGGCCTGTGTGGGCGTGGCCTGTGTGGGCGTGGCCGGGGGGCGTGTCCTTGCCTGGCGGAAGGCCGGGTGGGCGGCGTCGCGCAGCAGCAGCAGCAGGAGACTCTCGCTGGTGGTCAGGAAGGCGCCGCTCTGCCGCAGCCGCTCCAGCGCCACGCCACGGTCCACCTGGCTGCGGGGGGCGGGGACCCTCAGCGACCCCCCCCTGGGATCCCCCCCTGGGACCCCCCCCAGGGACAACCCCCAGGGACCCCCCCCTTGAACCCCCCCTGGGACCCCCCCCGGGACCCCCCCCCAGGGACCACCCCTGGGACCCCCCCCTGGGACCCCCCCCCAGGGACCCCCCCTGGGACCGCCCCCAGAGACCCCCACTGGGACACCCCCCTGGGACCCCCCCCGGGACCCCCCCTGGGACCCCCCCCCCAGAGACCCCCCCAGGGACCCCCCCTGGGACCACCCCCTGGGACCCCCCCCAGGGACCCCCCCCCAGGGACCCCCCTGGGACCCCCCCCGGGACCCTCCCCAGGACCCCCCCCCATGGACCCCCCCTGGGACCCCCCCCCAGGGACCCCCCCTGAGACCCCCCCCTGGGACCCCACAGGGACCCCCCCTCAGGGACCCCCCCTGGGTCCCCCCCCTGGGACCCCCCCTGGGACCCCCCCCCAGGGACCCCCCCCAGGGACCCCCCCCCAGGGACCCCCCCTGGGACCCCCTCCAGGGACCCCCCCCCTGGGACACCCAAGGAGCCCCCCAGAGACCCCTCAGGGACACCCAGAGACCCCCCAGGGACCTTCAGGGACCCCCAGAGACCCTCCAGGGACACTCAGTGATCCCCTTGGGACCCTCAGGGACCCCCAGGGACCCCCCCCAGGGACATGCAGAGACCCCCAGGGACACTCAGGGGCCCCCCAAGACCCCCCAGGGACACTCAGTGATCCCCTTGGGACCCTCAGGGACCCCCAGGGACACCCAAGGACCCCCCAGGGACCTCCAGGGACCCCCAGAGACCCCCCAGGGACACTCAGTGATCCCCTTGGGACCCTCAGGGACCCCCAGAGACACCCAAGGGCCCCCCAGGGACTCCCAAGGACCCTCAGAGACCACCCAGGGACCCCCAGGGATACTCAGGGACCCCCCAGGGACACTCAGAGACCTCCCAGAGACCCCCAGGGACCCCCAGAGACCCCCCAGGGACACTCAGAGACCCCCTGGGACCCCCAGGGATACTCAGGGACCCCCCAGGGACACTCAGAGACCTCCCAGAGACCCCCAGGGACCCCCAGAGACCCCCCAGGGACACTCAGAGACCCCCTGGGACCCCCAGGGATACTCAGGGACCCCCCAGGGACACTCAGAGACCCCCAGGGATACTCAGAGACCACCCAGAGACCCCCAGGGACCCTCAGAGACCCCCCCCAGGGACCCTCAGGGATCCTCAGAGACCACCCAGAGACCCCCAGGGATACTCAGGGACCCCCAGAGATCCCCCCAGGACACTCAGGGACCCCCCAGGGTCCCTCAGGGACCCTCAGAGACCACCCAGGGACCCCCAGAGACCCTCAGGGACCCGCAAGGACTCCCCAGGGACCCCCAGAGACCCCCCAGGGACACTCAGTGATCCCCTTGGGACCCTCAGGGACCCCCCAGGGACCCTCAGAGACCACCCAGGGACCCCCAGGGACACTCAGTGAGCCCCTTGGGACCCTCAGGGACCACCCAGGGACCCCCCAGGGACCCTCAGGGACCCTCAGAGACCACCCAGGGACCCCTAGGGACCCTCAGGGGCCCCAGAGACACCCAAGGACCCCCCCAGGGACCCTCAGGGGCCCCCAGAGACAACCCAGGGACCCCCAGGACACTCAGGGACCCCCAGGGACCCTCAGGGACCCTCAGGGACCCTCAGAGACCCCCCAGGGGCCCCCCACCTGCGGGAGGAGCAGGCGTCCACCACCACGTGCACGTCGAGCCCCCGGTCCAGCAGATCCAGCGCCGTTTGCTGGGGGGGGGTGGGGGGATTGGGGGGGGATTGGGGGGGCAGTTCAGCACCCACAGACCCATCCAGCCCCCCCAGACCCCCCCCCAAAGTCACCATGGCCCCCCCAACCCCTCCAGACCCCAGCATCCCCCCAGACCCCCAGGAGCACCCCAACGTCCAGGACCCCCCAGACCCTGGGACCGCCCCCAAGACCCTTGGGACCCCCCCCCCCAGACCCCTGGGACCCCCTCAGATCTCCCCCCAGTCACCAGGGCCCCCCAACCCCCAGACCCCTGGGACCCACCCAGACCCCTGGGACCCCTCAGATCCTTGGGACCCCCCCAGACCCCTCCAGACCCCTGGGACCCCCTCAGATCCTTGGGACCCCCTTGGATCCCCCCAAGTCACCATGGCCCCCCCAACCCCCCAGACCCCTGGGAGCCCCCAGACCCCTGGGACCCCTCCAGACCCCTGGGACCCCTCAGATCTCCCCCAGTCACCATGGCCCCCTAACCCACCAGACCCCTGGGACCCCCCCAGACCCTCTCAACCCCCCAGACCCCCCAGACCCCTGGGACCCCCTCAGATCCCCCCAATCACCACGGCCCCCCAACCCCCAGACCCCTGGGACCCCCCAAACCCCTAGAACCCCTCCAGACCCCTGGGACCCCCTCAGATCCACCCCAGTCACCATGGCCCCCCAACCCCCAGACCCCTTGGGATCCCCTCAGATCCTTGGGACCCCCCCAGACCTTCTCAACCCTCCAGACCCCTGGGACCCCCTCAGATCCCCCCAGTCACCATGGCCCCCCAACCCCCAGACCCTTGGGACCCCCCAGACCCTCTCAACCCCCCAGACCCCCCCAGACCCCTGGGACCCCCTCAGACCCCTGGGACCCCCTCAGATCCTTGGGACCCCCCCAGACCCCTCCAGCCCCCTGGGACCCCCAACCCCCAGACCCCTGGGACCCCCCCAGCCCCCTGGGACCCCCTCAGATCCCCCCCAGTCACCATGGACCCCCAAACCCCAGACCCCCGGGACCCCCCCAGACCCTTGGGACCCCCCAGACCCTCTCAACCCCCCAGACCCCCCTAACCCCTGGGACCCCCCAGATCCTTGGGACCCCCTTGGATCCCCCCAAGTCACCATGGCCCCCCAACCCCCAGACCCCTGGGACCCCCCAGACCCCCGGTACCCCCTCAGATCCCCCCCAGTCACCATGGACCCCCAATCCCCAGACCCCTGGGACCCCCCCAGACCCCTGGGACCCCCCCAAGACCCTTGGGACCCCCTCAGACCCCTGGGACCCCCTCAGATCTCCCCCAATTACCAGGGCCCCCCAACCCCCAGACCCCTGGAACCCCCACAGATCCTTGGGACCCCTCCCAGACCTTCTCAACACCCCAGACCCCTGGGACCCCCCCAGATCCTTGGGATCCCCTCAGATCCCCCCCAGTCACCATGGCCCCCCAACCCCCAGACCCCTGGGACCCCCCCAGACCCCTAGAACCTCCCAAGACCCTTGGGACCCCCTCAGATCCTTGGGACACCCCCAGACCTTCTCAAACCCCCAGATCCCTGGGACCCCCCCAGATACTTGGGACCCCCTCAGATCCTTGGGACACCCCCAGACCCTCTCAACCCCCCAGACCCCTGGGACCCCCCAGGTCCTTGGGACCCCCTCAGAGCCCTGGGACCCCCCCAGATCCCCCCCAATCACCACGGCCCCCCAACCCCCAGACCCCTGGGACCCCCTCAGATCCTTGGGACCCCCCCAGACCCCTCCAGACCCCTGGGACCCCCCCAGACCCCTGGGACCCCCCAGAACCTTGGGACCCCCCCAGACCCCTCCAGCCCCCTGGGACCCCCAACCCCCAGACCCCTGGGACCCCCCCAGCCCCCTGGGACCCCCTCAGATCCCCCCCAGTCACCATGGCCCCCCAACCCCCAGACCCCTGGGACCCCCCCAGACCCCTAGAACCTCCCAAGACCCTTGGGACCCCCTCAGATCCTTGGGACACCCCCAGACCTTCTCAAACCCCCAGATCCCTGGGACCCCCCCAGATACTTGGGACCCCCTCAGATCCTTGGGACACCCCCAGACCCTCTCAACCCCCCAGACCCCTGGGACCCCCCAGGTCCTTGGGACCCCCTCAGAGCCCTGGGACCCCCCCAGATCCCCCCCAATCACCACGGCCCCCCAACCCCCAGACCCCTGGGACCCCCTCAGATCCTTGGGACCCCCCCAGACCCCTCCAGACCCCTGGGACCCCCCCAGACCCCTGGGACCCCCCAGAACCTTGGGACCCCCCCAGACCCCTCCAGCCCCCTGGGACCCCCAACCCCCAGACCCCTGGGACCCCCCCAGCCCCCTGGGACCCCCTCAGATCCCCCCCAGTCACCATGGACCCCCAAACCCCAGACCCCCGGGACCCCCCCAGACCCTTGGGACCCCCCCAGACCCTCTCAACCCCCCAGACCCCCCTAACCCCTGGGACCCCCCAGATCCTTGGGACCCCCTTGGATCCCCCCAAGTCACCATGGCCCCCCAACCCCCAGACCCCTGGGACCCCCCAGACCCCCGGTACCCCCTCAGATCCTTGGGACCCCCTCAGATCCCCCCCAGTCACCATGGACCCCCAATCCCCCAAACCCCTAGAACCCCTCCAAGACCCTTGGGACCCCCTCAGATCCTTGGGACCCCCCCAGACCTTCTCAACCCTCCAGACCCCTGGGACCCCCTCAGATCTCCCCCAATTACCAGGGCCCCCCAACCCCCAGACCCCTGGGACCCCCCAGACCCTCTCAACCCCTCAGACCCCCCCAGACCCCTGGGACCCCCTCAGACCCCTGGGACCCCCTCAGATCCTTGGGACCCCCCCAGACCCCTCCAGCCCCCTGGGACCCCCAACCCCCAGACCCCTGGGACCCCCCCAGACCTCCGGGACCCCCTCAGATCCTTGGGACCCCCTCAGATCCCCCCCAGTCACCATGGACCCCCAGACCCCCAGGACCCCCCAGACCCCTAGAACCCCCCCAAGACCCTTGGGACCCCCCCAGACCCCTGGGACCCCCCAGAACCTTGAGACCCCCCCCCAGACCCTCTCAACCCCCCAGACCCCTCCAGACCCCTGGGACCCCCAACCCCCAGACCTCTGGGACCCCCCCAGCCCCCTGGGACCCCCTCAGATCTCCCCCAATTACCAGGGCCCCCCAACCCCCAGACCCCTGGGACCCCCCAGACCCTCTCAACCCCTCAGACCCCCCCAGACCCCTGGGACCCCCTCAGACCCCTGGGACCCCCTCAGATCCTTGGGACCCCCTCAGATCCTTGGGACACCCCCAGACCCCTCCAGACCCCTGGGACCCCCTCAGATCCCCCCCAGTCACCATGACCCCCCAACCCCCAGACCCCTGGGACCCCCAGACCCCTGGGACCCCCCCAGACCCTCTCAACCCCCCAGACCCCCCCAGACCCCTGGGACCCCCTCAGATCCCCCCAATCACCACGGCCCCCCAACCCCCAGACCCCTGGGACCCCCCAGACCCTCTCAACCCCCCAGACCCTCTCAACCCCCCAGACCCCCCCCAGCCCCCTGGGACCCCCCCCCCCCTCAGCCCCCAGCCCCCCACCAGCACGCAGGCCTGGGTCTCGATGCCGCAGAGGATGGCGGCGCTGAGGTGGGGCCGCGCCCGCAGCTCGGCCTCCACGGCCGGGACCACCATGCTGAAGCAGGTTTTGGGGTGCTTGGGCAGGTCCTGAGCCCCCAGCTCGGGCACCGTGGGGCCCAGAACCCGCGGGTGCTGCTCCGTCACCACCACCGGCACCCCCAGCACCCGGCACCCCTGTGGGGAGGGGGAGAGGGGGGGTCAGTGGGGGGGTCTTTGGGGTCAGGGCACAGGGGGTTGGGGAGGTTATTGGGGGGGGGTCAGTGGGGGGTGTCAGTGGGGTCTGGGTGGGTGCTGCTTCGGCACCACTATCAGCACCCCCAGCACCCGGCACCCCTGTGGGGAGGGGGAGAGGGGGGGTCAGCGGGACCCTGGGGGGTCTTTGGGGGTCTGGGGGGGGTGGTCACAGAGGGTTGGGGAGGTTATTGGGGGGGGGTCAGTGGGGGGGGTCAGTGGGGTCAGGGCTGGGGGTCCCAGCACCCGTGGGTGCTGCTTCGGCACCACCACCGGCACCCCCAGCACCCGGCACCCCTGTGGGGAGGGGGAGAGGGGGGGTCAGCGGGACCCAGGGGGGTCTTTGGGGTCGGGGGGGGGGTCACAGGGGGTTGGGGAGGTTATTGAGGGGGGGTCAGTGGGGTCAGGGTGGGGGGGTCACAGGGGGCAGATTGGGGGGGTCAGTGAGGGGGTCATAGGGGTCAGGGTGTGGGGGGAGTCACAGGGGGTTGGGGGTCAGTGGGGGGTCAGTGGGGGGGGTCAGTGGGGGGGTCACAGGGGTCGGGGGTCACAGGGGGCTGGGGGGCAGATTGGAGGGGTCAATGGGGGGGTCTTTGGGGTCAGGGCAGGGGGGTCACAGGGGTCGGGGGGTCACAGGGGGCTGGGGGTAGATTGGGGGGTCAGTGGGGGGGTCTCTGGGGTCAGGGCAGGGGGGTGTCATAGGGGTTTGGGGGAGGGTCTGGGGGGTCCGGGGGGGGGTCACAGGGGCCAGATGGGGGGGGTCATTGGTGGGGTCTTTGGGGTCAAGGTGGGGGGGGTCACAGGGGGCTGGGGGTCAGTGGGGGGGTCAGTGGGCGGGTCACAGGGGTCGGGGGGGTCACAGGGGGCTGGGGAGGTTATTGGGGGGGGGTCAGTGGGGTCAGGGTGGGGGGGTCACAGGGGGTAGATTGGGGGGGGTCAGTGAGGGGGTCATAGGGGTCAGGGTGTGGGGGGAGTCACAGGGGGTTGGGGGTCAGTGGGGGGCTCAGTGGGGGGGGTCACAGGGGGCAGATTGGGGGGGTCAGTGGGGGGGTCACAGGGGTCGGGGGTCACAGGGGGCTGGGGGGCAGATTGGAGGGGTCAATGGGGGGGTCTTTGGGGTCAGGGCAGGGGGGGTCACAGGGGTCAGGGGGGTCACAGGGGGCTGGGGGTAGATTGGGGGGGTCAGTGGGGGGGTCTCTGGGGTCAGGGCAGGGGGGTGTCATAGGGGTTTGGGGGAGGGTCTGGGGGGTCCGGGGGGGGGGTCACAGGGGCCAGATGGGGGGGGTCATTGGGGGGGTCTTTGGGGTCAGGGCGGGGGGGGGGTCATAGGGGTTTGGGGGAGGGTCTGGGGGGTCCGGGGGGGGGGTCACAGGGGCCAGATGGGGGGGGTCATTGGGGGGGTCTTTGGGGTCAAGGTGGGGGGGGTCACAGGGGGCTGGGGGTCAGTGGGGGGGTCAGTGGAGGGGTCACAGGGGTCGGGGGGGTCACAGGGGGCTGGGGAGGTTATTGGGGGGGTCAGTGGGGTCAGGGTGGGGGGGGGTCACAGGGGGCAGATTGGGGGGGTCAATGGGGGGGTCTTTGGGGTCAGGGTGGGGGGGGGTCACAGGGGGTTGGGGGTCAGTGGGGGGCTCAGTGGGGGGGTCACAGGGGGCAGATTGGGGGTGTCAGTGGGGTGGTCACAGGGGTCGGGGGTCACAGGGGGCTGGGGGGCAGATTGGAGGGGTCAATGGGGGGGTCTTTGGGGTCAGGGCAGGGGGGTCACAGGGGTCGGGGGGTCACAGGGGGCTGGGGGTAGATTGGGGGGGTCAGCGGGGTCAGGGTGGGGGGGTCACAGGGGGCAGATTGGGGGGGTCTTTGGGGTCAGGGCAGGGGGGGTCACAGGGGGCAGATTGGGGGGGGTCAGTGGGGTCAGGGTGGGGGGGTCACAGGGGCCAGATGGGGGGGGTCATTGGGGGGGTCTTTGGGGTCAAGGTGGGGGGGGTCACAGGGGGTTGGGGGTCAGTGGGGGGGTCAGTGGGGGGGTCTTTGGGGTCAGGGAGGGTCACAGGGGGTTGGGGAGGTTATTGGGGGGGTCAGTGGGGTCAGAGTGGGGGGGGTCACAGGGAGCAGATTGGGGGGGTCAGTGGGGGGGTCATAGGGGTCAGGGCGGGGGGGGGGGTCACAGGGGGCTGGGGGTCAGTGGGGGGCTCAGTGGGGGGGTCACAGGGGGCAGATTCCGGGGGTCAGTGGGGGGGTCACAGGGGTCGGGGGTCACAGGGGGCTGGGGGGCAGATTGGAGGGGTCAATGGGGGGGTCTTTGGGGTCAGGGCAGGGGGGGTCACAGGGGTCAGGGGGGTCACAGGGGGCTGGGGGTAGATTGGGGGGGTCAGCGGGGTCAGGGTGGGGGGGTCACAGGGGGCAGATTGGGGGGGTCTTTGGGGTCAGGGCAGGGGGGGTCACAGGGGACAGATTGGGGGGGGTCAGTGGGGGGGGTCTTTGGGGTTGGGTCACAGGGGGTTGGGGGGTAGATTGGGGGGGTCAGTGGGGGGTCTTTGGGGTCAGGGCAGGGGGGGTCACAGGGGGCTGAGGGTCAGTTGGGGGGTCAGTGGGGGGGTCAGTGGGGGGTCACAGGGGTCGGGGGGGTCACAGGGGGCTGGGGGAGGGTCTGGGGGGTCCGGGGGGGGGGGTCACAGGGGGCAGATTGGGGGGGTCAGTGGGGGGGTCACAGGGGTCAGGGTGGGGGGGTCACAGGGGGCAGATTGGGGGTGTCAGTGGGGGGGTCACAGTGGTCGGGGGGGTCACAGGGGGCTGGGGGGCTGATGGGGGGGTCAGTGGGGGGGTCTTTGGGTCAGGGTGGGGGGGTCATGGGGGGGTCACAGGGGTCGGGGGGGTCACAGGGGGCAGATTGGGGGGGTCAATGGGGGGGTCTTTGGGGTCAGGGCAGGGGGGGTCACAGGGGTTTGGGGGGGGGTCCCGGGGGGTGTGGGGGGGTCGTTACCTGCAGGACCCGCGCGGCCACGGCCACGATCTGGGGGAAAAAGGCGACGGAGCCGCGGAAACGCTCCTGGAGGTCACAGAGGAAGAGGATGGAGGCGGCCGGGGACACGCGGCCCAGGCGCCGGGTGGCCATGGGCACCGGGGCGCGGTGACGTCACGGGGCGCCGCGGTCAGACACGCGGTGACGTCACTGGGAGGTCACTGGGTCCGATGAGGCGTGTGTGACGTCACAGGTGGCGGCGAGACACGTGTGACGTCACAGGTGCGGTGTGAGGTCACGGGGAGGCCGCTGGGTCCGGTGACGCACGTGTGACGTCACAGATGCCGTGTGACGTCAGCAGGCGCGGTGTGACGTCACGGGGTCCGATGACGTGTGTGTGACGTCACAGGTGCGGTGTGAGGTCACGGGGTCCGAGGACGCGTGTGTGACGTCACAGGTATGGCGTGAGGTCACGGGGAGGCCGCTGGGTCCGGTGATGCACGTGTGACGTCACAGATGCCGTGTGACGTCAGCAGGCGTGGTGTGACGTCACGGGGTCCGATGACGTGTGTGTGACGTCAGCAGATGAGGTGTGACGTCACAGGGAGGTCACGGGGTCCGGTGACGCACGTGTGACGTCACAGATGCTGTGTGACGTCAGCAGGCACAGTGTGACGTCACAGGGTCCAATGACGTGTGTGTGACGTCAGCAGGTGAGGTGTGAGGTCACGGGGAGGTCACAGGCTCCGATGACACACGTGTGACGTCAGCAGGTGGCAGCAAGACACGTGTGACGTCACAGGTGCGGTGTGACGTCACAGGGTCCGATGACGTGTGTGTGACGTCAGCAGGCGCGGTGTGAGGTCACGGGGTCCGAGGACGCGTGTGTGACGTCACAGGTGGCGGCGAGATGCGTGTGACGTCAGCAGGCGCGGTGTGAGGTCACGGGGTCCGATGACGTGTATGTGACGTCAGCAGGTGCGGTGTGACGTCACGGGGAGGTCACAGGGTCCGGTGACGCGCGTGTGACGTCACAGGTATGGTGTGAGGTCACGGGGAGGTCACAGGCTCCAATGACACGTGTGTGACGTCACAGGTGGCGGCGAGACACGTGTGACGTCACAGGTGCGGTGTGAGGTCACGGGGAGGTCACAGGCTCCGGTGACACACGTGTGACGTCACAGATGCTGTGTGACGTCAGCAGGCGCGGTGTGACGTCACGGGGCCCAATGACGTGTGTGTGACGTCACAGGTGCGGTGTGAGGTCACGGGGTCCGATGAGGCGTGTGTGACGTCACAGGTGGCGGCGAGATGCGTGTGACGTCACAGGTGCAGTGTGACGTCACGGGGTCCGAGGACGCGTGTGTGACGTCAGCAGATGAGGTGTGACGTCACGGGGAGGTCACAGGGTCTGGTGACGTGCGTGTGACGTCACAGGTGCGGTGTGAGGTCACGGGGTCCGAGGACGCGTGTGTGACGTCAGCAGGTGCGGTATGATGTCACAGGGAGGTCACAGGCTCCGGTGATGCGTGTGACGTCACAGATGCCGTGTGACGTCAGCAGGCGCGGTGTGACGTCACGGGGTCCGATGACGTGTGTGTGACGTCAGCAGATGAGGTGTGAGGTCACGGGGAGGTCACGGGGTCTGGTGACGCGCGTGTGACGTCACAGGTGCGGTGTGAGGTCACGGGGTCCGAGGACGCGTGTGTGACGTCACAGGTATGGTGTGAGGTCACGGGGAGGTCACGGGGTCCGAGGACACACGTGTGACGTCACAAGTGGCGTCGAGACGCGTGTGACGTCAGCTGGTGCGGTGTGAGGTCACGGGGAGGTCACAGGGAGGTCCGGTGACGCGCGTGTGATGACGTCACAGATGCCGCGTGACGTCACAGGTGCAGCGTGAGGTCACGGGGAGGTGGTCACGGGCTCCGGCGACGCGCGTGTGACGTCACAGATGCCGTGTGACGTCACAGGTGCCGTGTGACGTCACAGGTGGCGGCGGGACGCCCGTGAGGTCACAGGGAGCGAGGACCCTCCCTCCCCCCCTCCACACTCACACTCACCCCTCCCCCACCGCGTGACGTCCTCCGCCGCGATGACGTGTCCGGTGACGTCGCCTCCCCCTGGGGGGGGTGGGGGGTGGGGGGGTTTCCACGCGCCCCTCGCGCGCCCGGTGCACGCGCGTGGGAGAGCCCCGAGGTCACGTGGTCGCTCTCGCGCGCGCGCTTCCGCCTCCCTCCCCCCTCCCCTCACCCCACCCCCCACCCCCGGCAGCCAATCAGCGGCCGCGTCTCCACACCGCCCCCCTCCCCCAACGCCCCGCCCCCCTCTCCCCACAACCAATCGCGGCGTCCGACCAATCAGAAGCCAGGGGCGGCCACCGGGGCCAATCAGAGCGAAGCAGCGGAGTCTCCGCCCCCCTCCCCCCCGCCCCTCAGACACCCCCAGCGCTGGCCAATCAGAGGCAGGGGGAGGAGGGTGGGGCGTGGCTTAGCAAGGGGGCGTGTCCAGAGCGCGAACGCCCCGCCCACCTGCCTCGCCCCCCTTAAAGGAGCCGCAGGGTCCTAGAGAGACCCCGCGGGGGGCTGAGGGGTCCTGGGGAGACCCCGGGGGGTGCTGAGGGGTCCTGGGGGGTGGCTGAGGGGTCCTGGGG
>NW_028168268.1:32500-38796 GCF_964237585.1 Gallinula chloropus | reverse complement strand
CGCTTTGGGAGCAGTCGCTGGACGATGGGCACATTGGCCGGAGAGTGCTTCTCGGGCCGCGACCTGCAACCGGGCCAGGTACCTCCCAGGTTCCCGGCCCAACGAAAGCCACCAGACCAAATGGAGAGGGCTGCTTGGGGGCCCCTGGGGCCCCTTCAGGCAGCTAGGTCTGGGGTCCTGGCTCCATCGCTTTGGGAGCAGTCGCTGGACGTTTGGCACGTTGGCCGGAGAGTGCTTCTCGGGCCGCGACCTGCAACGGGCAGGTACCTCCCAGGTTCCCGGCCCAACGAAAGCCCCCAGACCCAAATGGAGAGGGCTGCTTGGGGGCCCCTGGGGCCCCTTCAGGCCAGCTAGGTCTTTGGGTCCTGGCTCCTTCGCTTTGGGAGCAGTCGCTGGACGTTTGGCACGTTGGCCGGAGAGTGCTTCTCGGGCCGCGACCTGCAACCGGGCAGGTACCTCCCAGGTTCCCGGCCCAACGAAAGCCCCCAGACCCAAATGGAGAGGGGCTGCTTGGGGGCCCCTGGGGCCCCTTCAGGCCAGCTAGGTCTTTGGGTCCTGGCTCCTTCGCTTTGGGAGCAGTCGCTGGACGTTTGGCACGTTGGCCGGAGAGTGCTTCTCGGGCCGCGACCTGCAACCGGGCAGGTACCTCCCAGGTTCCCGGCCCAACGAAAGCCCCCAGACCCAAATGGAGAGGGGCTGCTTGGGGGCCCCCTGGGGCCCCTTCAGGCCAGCTAGGTCTTTGGGTCCTGGCTCCTTCGCTTTGGGAGCAGTCGCTGGACGTTTGGCACGTTGGCCGGAGAGTGCTTCTCGGGCCGCGACCTGCAACCGGGCAGGTACCTCCCAGGTTCCCGGCCCAACGAAAGCCCCCAGACCCAAATGGAGAGGGGCTGCTTGGGGGCCCCCTGGGGCCCCTTCAGGCCAGCTAGGTCTTTGGGTCCTGGCTCCTTCGCTTTGGGAGCAGTCGCTGGACGTTTGGCACGTTGGCCGGAGAGTGCTTCTCGGGCCGCGACCTGCAACCGGGCAGGTACCTCCCAGGTTCCCGGCCCAACGAAAGCCCCCAGACCCAAATGGAGAGGGGCTGCTTGGGGGCCCCCTGGGGCCCCTTCAGGCCAGCTAGGTCTTTGGGGTCCTGGCTCCTTCGCTTTGGGAGCATCGCTGGACGTTGGCACGTTGGCCGGAGGAGTGCTTCTCGGGCCGCGACCTGCAACCGGGCAGGTACCTCCCAGGTTCCCGGCCCAACGAAAGCCCCCAGACCCAAATGGAGAGGGGCTGCTTGGGGGCCCCCTGGGGCCCCTTCAGGCCAGCTAGGTCTTTGGGTCCTGGCTCCTTCGCTTTGGGAGCAGTCGCTGGACGTTTGGCACGTTGGCCGGAGAGTGCTTCTCGGGCCGCGACCTGCAACCGGGCAGGTACCTCCCAGGTTCCCGGCCCAACGAAAGCCCCCAGACCCAAATGGAGAGGGGCTGCTTGGGGGGCCCCCTGGGGCCCCTTCAGGCCAGCTAGGTCTTTGGGTCCTGGCTCCTTCGCTTTGGGAGCAGTCGCTGGACGTTTGGCACGTTGGCCGGAGAGTGCTTCTCGGGCCGCGACCTGCAACCGGGCAGGTACCTCCCAGGTTCCCGGCCCAACGAAAGCCCCCAGACCCAAATGGAGAGGGGCTGCTTGGGGGCCCCCTGGGGCCCCTTCAGGCCAGCTAGGTCTTTGGGTCCTGGCTCCTTCGCTTTGGGAGCAGTCGCTGGACGTTTGGCACGTTGGCCGGAGAGTGCTTCTCGGGCCGCGACCTGCAACCGGGCAGGTACCTCCCAGGTTCCCGGCCCAACGAAAGCCCCCAGACCCAAATGGAGAGGGGCTGCTTGGGGGCCCCCTGGGGCCCCTTCAGGCCAGCTAGGGTCTTTGGGTCCTGGCTCCTTCGCTTTGGGAGCAGTCGCTGGACGTTCGGCACGTTGGCCGGAGAGTGCTTCTCGGGCCGCGACCTGCAACCGGGCAGGTACCTCCCAGGTTCCCGGCCCAACGAAAGCCCCCAGACCCAAATGGAGAGGGGCTGCTTGGGGGCCCCCTGGGGCCCCTTCAGGCCAGCTAGGTCTTTGGGTCCTGGCTCCTTCGTTTTGGGAGCAGTCGCCGGACGTTTGGCACGTTGGCCGGAGAGTGCTTCTCGGGCCGCGACCTGCAACCGGGCAGGTACCTCCCAGGTTCCCGGCCCAACGAAAGCCCCCAGACCCAAATGGAGAGGGGCTGCTTGGGGGCCCCCTGGGGCCCCTTCAGGCCAGCTAGGTCTTTGGGTCCTGGCTCCTTCGCTTTGGGAGCAGTCGCTGGACGTTTGGCACGTTGGCCGGAGAGTGCTTCTCGGGCCGCGACCTGCGCAACCGGGCAGGTACCTCCCAGGTCCGGCCCAACGAAAGCCCCCAGACCCAAATGGAGAGGGGCTGCTTGGGGGCCCCCTGGGGCCCCTTCAGGCCAGCTAGGTCTTTGGGTCCTGGCTCCTTCGCTTTGGGAGCAGTCGCTGGACGTTTGGCACGTTGGCCGGAGAGTGCTTCTCGGGCCGCGACCTGCAACCGGGCAGGTACCTCCCAGGTTCCCGGCCCAACGAAAGCCCCCAGACCCAAATGGGAGAGGGGCTGCTTGGGGGCCCCCTGGGGCCCCTTCAGGCCAGCTAGGTCTTTGGGTCCTGGCTCCTTCGCTTTGGGAGCAGTCGCTGGACGTTTGGCACGTTGGCCGGAGAGTGCTTCTCGGGCCGCGACCTGCAACCGGGCAGGTACCTCCCAGGTTCCCGGCCCAACGAAAGCCCCCAGACCCAAATGGAAAGGGGCTTCTTGGGGGCCCCCTGGGGCCCCTTCAGGCCAGCTAGGTCTTTGGGTCCTGGCTCCTTCGCTTTGGGAGCAGTCGCTGGACGTTTGGCACGTTGGCCGGAGAGTGCTTCTCGGGCCGCGGCCTGCAACCGGGCAGGTACCTCCCAGGTTCCCGGCCCAACGAAAGCCCCCAGACCCAAATGGAGAGGGGCTGCTTGGGGGCCCCCTGGGGCCCCTTCAGGCCAGCTAGGTCTTTGGGTCCTGGCTCCTTCGCTTTGGGAGCAGTCGCTGGACGTTTGGCACGTTGGCCGGAGAGTGCTTCTCGGGCCGCGACCTGCAACCGGGCAGGTACCTCCCAGGTTCCCGGCCCAACGAAAGCCCCCAGACCCAAATGGAGAGGGGCTGCTTGGGGGCCCCCTGGGGCCCCTTCAGGCCAGCTAGGTCTTTGGGTCCTGGCTCCTTCGCTTTGGGAGCAGTTGCTGGACGTTCGGCACGTTGGCCGGAGAGTGCTTCTCGGGCCGCGACCTGCAACCGGGCAGGTACCTCCCAGGTTCCCGGCCCAACGAAAGCCCCCAGACCCAAATGGAGAGGGGCTGCTTGGGGGCCCCCTGGGGCCCCTTCAGGCCAGCTAGGTCTTTGGGTCCTGGCTCCTTCGCTTTGGGAGCAGTCGCTGGACGTTTGGCACGTTGGCCGGAGAGTGCTTCTCGGGCCGCGACCTGCAACCGGGCAGGTACCTCCCAGGTTCCCGGCCCAACGAAAGCCCCCAGACCCAAATGGAGAGGGGCTGCTTGGGGGCCCCCTGGGGCCCCTTCAGGCCAGCTAGGTCTTTGGGTCCTGGCTCCTTCGCTTTGGGAGCAGTCGCTGGACGTTGGGCACGTTGGCCGGAGAGTGCTTCTCGGGCCGCGACCTGCAACCGGGCAGGTACCTCCCAGGTTCCCGGCCCAACGAAAGCCCCAGACCCAAATGGAGAGGGGCTGCTTGGGGGCCCCCTGGGGCCCCTTCAGGCCAACTAGGTCTTTGGGTCCTGGCTCCTTTGCTTTGGGAGCAGTCGCTGGACGTTTGGCACGTTGGCCGGAGAGTGCTTCTCGGGCCGCGACCTGCAACCGGGCAGGTACCTCCCAGGTTCCCGGCCCAACGAAAGCCCCCAGACCCAAATGGAGAGGGGCTGCTTGGGGGCCCCCTGGGGCCCCTTCAGGCCAGCTAGGTCTTTGGGTCCTGGCTCCTTCGCTTTGGGAGCAGTCGCTGGACGTTCGGCACGTTGGCCGGAGAGTGCTTCTCGAGCCGCGACCTGCAACCGGGCAGGTACCTCCCAGGTTCCCGGCCCAACGAAAGCCCCCAGACCCAAATGGAGAGGGGCTGCTTGGGGGCCCCCTGGGGCCCCTTCAGGCCAGCTAGGTCTTTGGGTCCTGGCTCCTTCGCTTTGGGAGCAGTCGCTGGACGTTGGGCACGTTGGCCGGAGAGTGCTTCTCGGGCCGCGACCTGCAACCGGGCAGGTACCTCCCAGGTTCCCGGCCCAACGAAAGCCCCCAGACCCAAATGGAGAGGGGCTGCTTGGGGGCCCCCTGGGGCCCCTTCAGGCCAGCTAGGTCTTTGTGTCCTGGCTCCTTGGCTTTGGGAGCAGTCGCTGGACGTTCGGCACGTTGGCTGGAGAGTGCTTCTCAGGCCGCGACCTGCAACCGGGCAGGTACCTCCCAGGTTCCCGGCCCAACGAAAGCCCCCAGACCCAAATGGAGAGGGGCTGCTTGGGGGCCCCCTGGGGCCCCTTCAGGCCAGCTAGGTCTTTGGGTCCTGGCTCCTTCGCTTTGGGAGCAGTCGCTGGACGTTCGGCACGTTGGCCGGAGAGTGCTTCTCGGGCCGCGACCTGCAACCGGGCAGGTACCTCCCAGGTTCCTGGCCCAACGAAAGCCCCCAGACCCAAATGGAGAGGGGCTGCTTGGGGGCCCCCTGGGGCCCCTTCAGGCCAGCTAGGTCTTTGGGTCCTGGCTCCTTCGCTTTGGGAGCAGTCGCTGGACGTTTGGCACGTTGGCCGGAGAGTGCTTCTCGGGCCGCGACCTGCAACCGGGCAGGTACCTCCCAGGTTCCCGGCCCAACGAAAGCCCCCAGACCCAAATGGAGAGGGGCTGCTTGGGGGCCCCCTGGGGCCCCTTCAGGCCAGCTAGGTCTTTAGGTCCTGGCTCCTTCGCTTTGGGAGCAGTCGCTGGACGTTCGGCACGTTGGCCGGAGAGTGCTTCTCGGGCCGCGACCTGCAACCGGGCAGGTACCTCCCAGGTTCCCGGCCCAACGAAAGCCCCCAGACCCAAATGGAGAGGGGCTGCTTGGGGGCCCCCTGGGGCCCCTTCAGGCCAGCTAGGTCTTTGGGTCCTGGCTCCTTCGCTTTGGGAGCAGTCGCTGGACGTTGGGCACGTTGGCCGGAGAGTGCTTCTCGGGCCGCGACCTGCAACCGGGCAGGTACCTCCCAGGTTCCCGGCCCAACGAAAGCCCCCAGACCCAAATGGAGAGGGGCTGCTTGGGGGCCCCCTGGGGCCCCTTCAGGCCAGCTAGGTCTTTGGGTCCTGGCTCCTTGGCTTTGGGAGCAGTCGCTGGACGTTCGGCACGTTGGCTGGAGAGTGCTTCTCAGGCCGCGACCTGCAACCGGGCAGGTACCTCCCAGGTTCCCGGCCCAACGAAAGCCCCCAGACCCAAATGGAGAGGGGCTGCTTGGGGGCCCCCTGGGGCCCCTTCAGGCCAGCTAGGTCTTTGGGTCCTGGCTCCTTCGCTTTGGGAGCAGTCGCTGGACGTTCGGCACGTTGGCCGGAGAGTGCTTCTCGGGCCGCGACCTGCAACCGGGCAGGTACCTCCCAGGTTCCCGGCCCAACGAAAGCCCCCAGACCCAAATGGAGAGGGGCTGCTTGGGGGCCCCCTGGGGCCCCTTCAGGCCAGCTAGGTCTTTGGGTCCTGGCTCCTTCGCTTTGGGAGCAGTCGCTGGACGTTCGGCACGTTGGCCGGAGAGTGCTTCTCGGGCCGCGACCTGCAACCGGGCAGGTACCTCCCAGGTTCCCGGCCCAACGAAAGCCCCCAGACCCAAATGGAGAGGGGCTGCTTGGGGGCCCCCTGGGGCCCCTTCAGGCCAGCTAGGTCTTTGGGTCCTGGCTCCTTCGCTTTGGGAGCAGTCGCTGGACGTTCGGCACGTTGGCCGGAGAGTGCTTCTCGGGCCGCGACCTGCAACCGGGCAGGTACCTCCCAGGTTCCCGGCCCAACGAAAGCCCCCAGACCCAAATGGAGAGGGGCCGCTTGGGGGCACCCTGGGGCCCCTTCAGGCCAGCTAGGTCTTTGGGTCCTGGCTCCTTCGCTTTGGGAGCAGTCGCTGGACGTTCGGCACGTTGGCCGGAGAGTGCTTCTCGGGCCGCGACCTGCAACCGGGCAGGTACCTCCCAGGTTCCCGGCCCAACGAAAGCCCCCAGACCCAAATGGAGAGGGGCTGCTTGGGGGCCCCCTGGGGCCCCTTCAGGCCAGCTAGGTCTTTGGGTCCTGGCTCCT
>NW_028168268.1:12500-15000 GCF_964237585.1 Gallinula chloropus | reverse complement strand
CCCCCAGACCCAAATGGAGAGGGGCTGCTTGGGGGCCCCCTGGGGCCCCTTCAGGCCAGCTAGGTCTTTGGGTCCTGGCTCCTTCGCTTTGGGAGCAGTCGCTGGACGTTTGGCACGTTGGCCGGAGAGTGCTTCTCGGGCCGCGACCTGCAACCGGGCAGGTACCTCCCAGGTTCCCGGCCCAACGAAAGCCCCCAGACCCAAATGGAGAGGGGCTGCTTGGGGGCCCCCTGGGGCCCCTTCAGGCCAGCTAGGTCTTTGGGTCCTGGCTCCTTCGCTTTGGGAGCAGTCGCTGGACGTTTGGCACGTTGGCCGGAGAGTGCTTCTCGGGCCGCGACCTGCAACCGGGCAGGTACCTCCCAGGTTCCCGGCCCAACGAAAGCCCCCAGACCCAAATGGAGAGGGGCTGCTTGGGGGCCCCCTGGGGCCCCTTCAGGCCAGCTAGGTCTTTGGGTCCTGGCTCCTTCGCTTTGGGAGCAGTCGCTGGACGTTCGGCACGTTGGCCGGAGAGTGCTTCTCGGGCCGCGACCTGCAACCGGGCAGGTACCTCCCAGGTTCCCGGCCCAACGAAAGCCCCCAGACCCAAATGGAGAGGGGCTGCTTGGGGGCCCCCTGGGGCCCCTTCAGGCCAGCTAGGTCTTTGGGTCCTGGCTCCTTCGCTTTGGGAGCAGTCGCTGGACGTTGGGCACATTGGCCGGAGAGTGCTTCTCGGGCCGCGACCTGCAACCGGGCAGGTACCTCCCAGGTTCCCGGCCCAACGAAAGCCCCCAGACCCAAATGGAGAGGGGCTGCTTGGGGGCCCCCTGGGGCCCCTTCAGGCCAGCTAGGTCTTTGGGTCCTGGCTCCTTCGCTTTGGGAGCAGTCGCTGGACGTTCGGCACGTTGGCCGGAGAGTGCTTCTCGGGCCGCGACCTGCAACCGGGCAGGTACCTCCCAGGTTCCCGGCCCAACGAAAGCCCCCAGACCCAAATGGAGAGGGGCTGCTTGGGGGCCCCCTGGGGCCCCTTCAGGCCAGCTAGGTCTTTGGGTCCTGGCTCCTTCGCTTTGGGAGCAGTCGCTGGACGTTTGGCACGTTGGCCGGAGAGTGCTTCTCGGGCCGCGACCTGCAACCGGGCAGGTACCTCCCAGGTTCCCGGCCCAACGAAAGCCCCCAGACCCAAATGGAGAGGGGCTGCTTGGGGGCCCCCTGGGGCCCCTTCAGGCCAGCTAGGTCTTTGGGTCCTGGCTCCTTCGCTTTGGGAGCAGTCGCTGGACGTTTGGCACGTTGGCCGGAGAGTGCTTCTCGGGCCGCGACCTGCAACCGGGCAGGTACCTCCCAGGTTCCCGGCCCAACGAAAGCCCCCAGACCCAAATGGAGAGGGGCTGCTTGGGGGCCCCCTGGGGCCCCTTCAGGCCAGCTAGGTCTTTGGGTCCTGGCTCCTTCGCTTTGGGAGCAGTCGCTGGACGTTTGGCACGTTGGCCGGAGAGTGCTTCTCGGGCCGCGACCTGCAACCGGGCAGGTACCTCCCAGGTTCCCGGCCCAACGAAAGCCCCCAGACCCAAATGGAGAGGGGCTGCTTGGGGGCCCCCTGGGGCCCCTTCAGGCCAGCTAGGTCTTTGGGTCCTGGCTCCTTCGCTTTGGGAGCAGTCGCTGGACGTTTGGCACGTTGGCCGGAGAGTGCTTCTCGGGCCGCGACCTGCAACCGGGCAGGTACCTCCCAGGTTCCCAGCCCAACGAAAGCCCCCAGACCCAAATGGAGAGGGGCTGCTTGGGGGCCCCCTGGGGCCCCTTCAGGCCAGCTAGGTCTTTGGGTCCTGGCTCCTTCGCTTTGGGAGCAGTCGCTGGACGTTTGGCACGTTGGCCGGAGAGTGCTTCTCGGGCCGCGACCTGCAACCGGGCAGGTACCTCCCAGGTTCCCGGCCCAACGAAAGCCCCCAGACCCAAATGGAGAGGGGCTGCTTGGGGGCCCCCTGGGGCCCCTTCAGGCCAGCTAGGTCTTTGGGTCCTGGCTCCTTCGCTTTGGGAGCAGTCGCTGGACGTTCGGCACGTTGGCCGGAGAGTGCTTCTCGGGCCGCGACCTGCAACCGGGCAGGTACCTCCCAGGTTCCCGGCCCAACGAAAGCCCCCAGACCCAAATGGAGAGGGGCTGCTTGGGGGCCCCCTGGGGCCCCTTCAGGCCAGCTAGGTCTTTGGGTCCTGGCTCCTTCGCTTTGGGAGCAGTCGCTGGACGTTTGGCACGTTGGCCGGAGAGTGCTTCTCGGGCCGCGACCTGCAACCGGGCAGGTACCTCCCAGGTTCCCGGCCCAACGAAAGCCCCCAGACCCAAATGGAGAGGGGCTGCTTGGGGGCCCCCTGGGGCCCCTTCAGGCCAGCTAGGTCTTTGGGTCCTGGCTCCTTCGCTTTGGGAGCAGTCGCTGGACGTTCGGCACGTTGGCCGGAGAGTGCTTCTCGGGCCGCGACCTGCAACCGGGCAGGTACCTCCCAGGTTCCCGGCCCAACGAAAGCCCCCAGACCCAAATGG
>NW_028168268.1:0-7500 GCF_964237585.1 Gallinula chloropus | reverse complement strand
TCGCTTTGGGAGCAGTCGCTGGACGTTTGGCACGTTGGCCGGAGAGTGCTTCTCGGGCCGCGACCTGCAACCGGGCAGGTACCTCCCAGGTTCCCGGCCCAACGAAAGCCCCCAGACCCAAATGGAGAGGGGCTGCTTGGGGTCCCCCTGGGGCCCCTTCAGGCCAGCTAGGTCTTTGGGTCCTGGCTCCTTCGCTTTGGGAGCAGTCGCTGGACGTTCGGCACGTTGGCCGGAGAGTGCTTCTCGGGCCGCGACCTGCAACCGGGCAGGTACCTCCCAGGTTCCCGGCCCAACGAAAGCCCCCAGACCCAAATGGAGAGGGGCTGCTTGGGGGCCCCCTGGGGCCCCTTCAGGCCAGCTAGGTCTTTGGGTCCTGGCTCCTTCGCTTTGGGAGCAGTCGCTGGACGTTCGGCACGTTGGCCGGAGAGTGCTTCTCGGGCCGCGACCTGCAACCGGGCAGGTACCTCCCAGGTTCCCGGCCCAACGAAAGCCCCCAGACCCAAATGGAGAGGGGCTGCTTGGGGGCCCCCTGGGGCCCCTTCAGGCCAGCTAGGTCTTTGGGTCCTGGCTCCTTCGCTTTGGGAGCAGTCGCTGGACGTTTGGCACGTTGGCCGGAGAGTGCTTCTCGGGCCGCGACCTGCAACCGGGCAGGTACCTCCCAGGTTCCCGGCCCAACGAAAGCCCCCAGACCCAAATGGAGAGGGGCTGCTTGGGGGCCCCCTGGGGCCCCTTCAGGCCAGCTAGGTCTTTGGGTCCTGGCTCCTTCGCTTTGGGAGCAGTCGCTGGACGTTCGGCACGTTGGCCGGAGAGTGCTTCTCGGGCCGCGACCTGCAACCGGGCAGGTACCTCCCAGGTTCCCGGCCCAACGAAAGCCCCCAGACCCAAATGGAGAGGGGCTGCTTGGGGGCCCCCTGGGGCCCCTTCAGGCCAGCTAGGTCTTTGGGTCCTGGCTCCTTCGCTTTGGGAGCAGTCGCTGGACGTTTGGCACGTTGGCCGGAGAGTGCTTCTCGGGCCGCGACCTGCAACCGGGCAGGTACCTCCCAGGTTCCCGGCCCAACGAAAGCCCCCAGACCCAAATGGAGAGGGGCTGCTTGGGGGCCCCCTGGGGCCCCTTCAGGCCAGCTAGGTCTTTGGGTCCTGGCTCCTTCGCTTTGGGAGCAGTCGCTGGACGTTTGGCACGTTGGCCGGAGAGTGCTTCTCGGGCCGCGACCTGCAACCGGGCAGGTACCTCCCAGGTTCCCGGCCCAACGAAAGCCCCCAGACCCAAATGGAGAGGGGCTGCTTGGGGGCCCCCTGGGGCCCCTTCAGGCCAGCTAGGTCTTTGGGTCCTGGCTCCTTCGCTTTGGGAGCAGTCGCTGGACGTTTGGCATGTTGGCCGGAGAGTGCTTCTCGGGCCGCGACCTGCAACCGGGCAGGTACCTCCCAGGTTCCCGGCCCAACGAAAGCCCCCAGACCCAAATGGAGAGGGGCTGCTTGGGGGCCCCCTGGGGCCCCTTCAGGCCAGCTAGGTCTTTGGGTCCTGGCTCCTTCGCTTTGGGAGCAGTCGCTGGACGTTCGGCACGTTGGCTGGAGAGTGCTTCTCGGGCCGCGACCTGCAACCGGGCAGGTACCTCCCAGGTTCCCGGCCCAACGAAAGCCCCCAGACCCAAATGGAGAGGGGCTGCTTGGGTGCCCCCTGGGGCCCCTTCAGGCCAGCTAGGTCTTTGGGTCCTGGCTCCTTCGCTTTGGGAGCAGTCGCTGGACGTTCGGCACGTTGGCTGGAGAGTGCTTCTCGGGCCGCGACCTGCAACCGGGCAGGTACCTCCCAGGTTCCCGGCCCAACGAAAGCCCCCAGACCCAAATGGAGAGGGGCTGCTTGGGGGCCCCCTGGGGCCCCTTCAGACCAGCTAGGTCTTTGGGTCCTGGCTCCTTCGCTTTGGGAGCAGTCGCTGGACGTTTGGCACGTTGGCCGGAGAGTGCTTCTCGGGCCGCGACCTGCAACCGGGCAGGTACCTCCCAGGTTCCCGGCCCAACGAAAGCCCCCAGACCCAAATGGAGAGGGGCTGCTTGGGGGCCCCCTGGGGCCCCTTCAGGCCAGCTAGGTCTTTGGGTCCTGGCTCCTTCGCTTTGGGAGCAGTCGCTGGACGTTCGGCACGTTGGCCGGAGAGTGCTTCTCGGGCCGCGACCTGCAACCAGGCAGGTACCTCCCAGGTTCCCGGCCCAACGAAAGCCCCCAGACCCAAATGGAGAGGGGCTGCTTGGGGGCCCCCTGGGGCCCCTTCAGGCCAGCTAGGTCTTTGGGTCCTGGCTCCTTCGCTTTGGGAGCAGTCGCTGGACGTTTGGCACGTTGGCCGGAGAGTGCTTCTCGGGCCGCGACCTGCAACCGGGCAGGTACCTCCCAGGTTCCCGGCCCAACGAAAGCCCCCAGACCCAAATGGAGAGGGGCTGCTTGGGGGCCCCCTGGGGCCCCTTCAGGCCAGCTAGGTCTTTGGGTCCTGGCTGCTTCGCTTTGGGAGCAGTCGCTGGACGTTTGGCACGTTGGCCGGAGAGTGCTTCTCGGGCCGCGACCTGCAACCGGGCAGGTACCTCCCAGGTTCCCGGCCCAACGAAAGCCCCCAGACCCAAATGGAGAGGGGCTGCTTGGGGGCCCCCTGGGGCCCCTTCAGGCCAGCTAGGTCTTTGGGTCCTGGCTCCTTCGCTTTGGGAGCAGTCGCTGGACGTTTGGCACGTTGGCCGGAGAGTGCTTCTCAGGCCGCGACCTGCAACCGGGCAGGTACCTCCCAGGTTCCCGGCCCAACGAAAGCCCCCAGACCCAAATGGAGAGGGGCTGCTTGGGGGCCCCCTGGGGCCCCTTCAGGCCAGCTAGGTCTTTGGGTCCTGGCTCCTTCGCTTTGGGAGCAGTCGCTGGACGTTTGGCACGTTGGCCGGAGAGTGCTTCTCGGGCCGCGACCTGCAACCGGGCAGGTACCTCCCAGGTTCCCGGCCCAACGAAAGCCCCCAGACCCAAATGGAGAGGGGCTGCTTGGGGTCCCCCTGGGGTCCCTTCATGCCAGCTAGGTCTTTGGGTCCTGGCTCCTTCGCTTTGGGAGCAGTCGCTGGACGTTCGGCACGTTGGCCGGAGAGTGCTTCTCGGGCCGCGACCTGCAACCGGGCAGGTACCTCCCAGGTTCCCGGCCCAACGAAAGCCCCCAGACCCAAATGGAGAGGGGCTGCTTGGGGGCCCCCTGGGGCCCCTTCAGGCCAGCTAGGTCTTTGGGTCCTGGCTCCTTCGCTTTGGGAGCAGTCGCTGGACGTTCGGCACGTTGGCCGGAGAGTGCTTCTCGGGCCGCGACCTGCAACCGGGCAGGTACCTCCCAGGTTCCCGGCCCAACGAAAGCCCCCAGACCCAAATGGAGAGGGGCTGCTTGGGGGCCCCCTGGGGCCCCTTCAGGCCAGCTAGGTCTTTGGGTCCTGGCTCCTTCGCTTTGGGAGCAGTCGCTGGACGTTTGGCACGTTGGCCGGAGAGTGCTTCTCGGGCCGCGACCTGCACCGGGCAGGTACCTCCCAGGTTCCCGGCCCAACGAAAGCCCCCAGACCCAAATGGAGAGGGGCTGCTTGGGGGCCCCCTGGGGCCCCTTCAGGCCAGCTAGGTCTTTGGGTCCTGGCTCCTTCGCTTTGGGAGCAGTCGCTGGACGTTGGGCACATTGGCCGGAGAGTGCTTCTCGGGCCGCGACCTGCAACCGGGCAGGTACCTCCCAGGTTCCCGGCCCAACGAAAGCCCCCAGACCCAAATGGAGAGGGGCTGCTTGGGGGCCCCCTGGGGCCCCTTCAGGCCAGCTAGGTCTTTGGGTCCTGGCTCCTTCGCTTTGGGAGCAGTCGCTGGACGTTTGGCACGTTGGCCGGAGAGTGCTTCTCGGGCCGCGACCTGCAACCGGGCAGGTACCTCCCAGGTTCCCGGCCCAACGAAAGCCCCCAGACCCAAATGGAGAGGGGCTGCTTGGGGGGCCCCCTGGGGCCCCTTCAGGCCAGCTAGGTCTTTGGGTCCTGGCTCCTTCGCTTTGGGAGCAGTCGCTGGACGTTCGGCACGTTGGCCGGAGAGTACTTCTCGGGCCGCGACCTGCAACCGGGCAGGTACCTCCCAGGTTCCCGGCCCAACGAAAGCCCCCAGACCCAAATGGAGAGGGGCTGCTTGGGGGCCCCCTGGGGCCCCTTCAGGCCAGCTAGGTCTTTGGGTCCTGGCTCCTTCGCTTTGGGAGCAGTCGCTGGACGTTCGGCACGTTGGCTGGAGAGTGCTTCTCGGGCCGCGACCTGCAACCGGGCAGGTACCTCCCAGGTTCCCGGCCCAACGAAAGCCCCCAGACCCAAATGGAGAGGGGCTGCTTGGGGGCCCCCTGGGGCCCCTTCAGGCCAGCTAGGTCTTTGGGTCCTGGCTCCTTCGCTTTGGGAGCAGTCGCTGGACGTTTGGCACGTTGGCCGGAGAGTGCTTCTCGGGCCGCGACCTGCAACCGGGCAGGTACCTCCCAGGTTCCCGGCCCAACGAAAGCCCCCAGACCCAAATGGAGAGGGGCTGCTTGGGGGCCCCCTGGGGCCCCTTCAGGCCAGCTAGGTCTTTGGGTCCTGGCTCCTTCGCTTTGGGAGCAGTCGCTGGACGTTTGGCATGTTGGCCGGAGAGTGCTTCTCGGGCCGCGACCTGCAACCGGGCAGGTACCTCCCAGGTTCCCGGCCCAACGAAAGCCCCCAGACCCAAATGGAGAGGGGCTGCTTGGGGGCCCCCTGGGGCCCCTTCAGGCCAGCTAGGTCTTTGGGTCCTGGCTCCTTCGCTTTGGGAGCAGTCGCTGGACGTTCGGCACGTTGGCTGGAGAGTGCTTCTCGGGACCGCGACCTGCAACCGGGCAGGTACCTCCCAGGTTCCCGGCCCAACGAAAGCCCCCAGACCCAAATGGAGAGGGGCTGCTTGGGGGCCCCCTGGGGCCCCTTCAGGCCAGCTAGGTCTTTGGGTCCTGGCTCCTTCGCTTTGGGAGCAGTCGCTGGACGTTTGGCACGTTGGCCGGAGAGTGCTTCTCGGGCCGCGACCTGCAACCGGGCAGGTACCTCCCAGGTTCCCGGCCCAACGAAAGCCCCCAGACCCAAATGGAGAGGGGCTGCTTGGGGGCCCCCTGGGGCCCCTTCAGGCCAGCTAGGTCTTTGGGTCCTGGCTCCTTCGCTTTGGGAGCAGTCGCTGGACGTTTGGCACGTTGGCCGGAGAGTGCTTCTCGGCCGCGACCTGCAACCGGGCAGGTACCTCCCAGGTTCCCGGCCCAACGAAAGCCCCCAGACCCAAATGGAGAGGGGCTGCTTGGGGGCCCCCTGGGGCCCCTTCAGGCCAGCTAGGTCTTTGGGTCCTGGCTCCTTCGCTTTGGGAGCAGTCGCTGGACGTTCGGCACGTTGGCCGGAGAGTGCTTTCTCGGGCCGCGACCTGCAACCGGGCAGGTACCTCCCAGGTTCCCGGCCCAACGAAAGCCCCCAGACCCAAATGGAGAGGGGCTGCTTGGGGGCCCCCTGGGGCCCCTTCAGGCCAGCTAGGTCTTTGGGTCCTGGCTCCTTCGCTTTGGGAGCAGTCGCTGGACGTTCGGCACGTTGGCCGGAGAGTGCTTCTCGGGCCGCGACCTGCAACCAGGCAGGTACCTCCCAGGTTCCCGGCCCAACGAAAGCCCCCAGACCCAAATGGAGAGGGGCTGCTTGGGGGCCCCCTGGGGCCCCTTCAGGCCAGCTAGGTCTTTGGGTCCTGGCTCCTTCGCTTTGGGAGCAGTCGCTGGACGTTCGGCACGTTGGCCGGAGAGTGCTTCTCAGGGCCGCGACCTGCAACCGGGCAGGTACCTCCCAGGTTCCCGGCCCAACGAAAGCCCCCAGACCCAAATGGAGAGGGGCTGCTTGGGGGCCCCCTGGGGCCCCTTCAGGCCAGCTAGGTCTTTGGGTCCTGGCTCCTTCGCTTTGGGAGCAGTCGCTGGACGTTTGGCACGTTGGCCGGAGAGTGCTTCTCGGGCCGCGACCTGCAACCGGGCAGGTACCTCCCAGGTTCCCGGCCCAACGAAAGCCCCCAGACCCAAATGGAGAGGGGCTGCTTGGGGGCCCCCTGGGGCCTTCGCTTTGGGAGCAGTCGCTGGACGTTTGGCACGTTGGCCGGAGAGTGCTTCTCGGGCCGCGACCTGCAACCGGGCAGGTACCTCCCAGGTTCCCGGCCCAACGAAAGCCCCCAGACCCAAATGGAGAGGGGCTGCTTGGGGGCCCCCTGGGGCCCCTTCAGGCCAGCTAGGTCTTTGGGTCCTGGCTCCTTCGCTTTGGGAGCAGTCGCTGGACGTTTGGCACGTTGGCCGGAGAGTGCTTCTCGGGCCGCGACCTGCAACCGGGCAGGTACCTCCCAGGTTCCCGGCCCAACGAAAGCCCCCAGACCCAAATGGAGAGGGGCTGCTTGGGGGCCCCCTGGGGCCCCTTCAGGCCAGCTAGGTCTTTGGGTCCTGGCTCCTTCGCTTTGGGAGCAGTCGCTGGACGTTTGGCACGTTGGCCGGAGAGTGCTTCTCGGGCCGCGACCTGCAACCGGGCAGGTACCTCCCAGGTTCCCGGCCCAACGAAAGCCCCCAGACCCAAATGGAGAGGGGCTGCTTGGGGGCCCCCTGGGGCCCCTTCAGGCCAGCTAGGTCTTTGGGTCCTGGCTCCTTCGCTTTGGGAGCAGTCGCTGGACGTTTGGCACGTTGGCCGGAGAGTGCTTCTCGGGCCGCGACCTGCAACCGGGCAGGTACCTCCCAGGTTCCCGGCCCAACGAAAGCCCCCAGACCCAAATGGAGAGGGGCTGCTTGGGGGCCCCCTGGGGCCCCTTCAGGCCAGCTAGGTCTTTGGGTCCTGGCTCCTTCGCTTTGGGAGCAGTCGCTGGACGTTGGGCACGTTGGCCGGAGAGTGCTTCTCGGGCCGCGACCTGCAACCGGGCAGGTACCTCCCAGGTTCCCGGCCCAACGAAAGCCCCCAGACCCAAATGGAGAGGGGCTGCTTGGGGGCCCCCTGGGGCCCCTTCAGGCCAGCTAGGTCTTTGGGTCCTGGCTCCTTCGCTTTGGGAGCAGTCGCTGGACGTTGGGCACGTTGGCCGGAGAGTGCTTCTCGGGCCGCGACCTGCAACCGGGCAGGTACCTCCCAGGTTCCCGGCCCAACGAAAGCCCCCAGACCCAAATGGAGAGGGGCTGCTTGGGGGCCCCCTGGGGCCCCTTCAGGCCAGCTAGGTCTTTGGGTCCTGGCTCCTTCGCTTTGGGAGCAGTCGCTGGACGTTTGGCACGTTGGCCGGAGAGTGCTTCTCGGGCCGCGACCTGCAACCGGGCAGGTACCTCCCAGGTTCCCGGCCCAACGAAAGCCCCCAGACCCAAATGGAGAGGGGCTGCTTGGGGGCCCCCTGGGGCCCCTTCAGGCCAGCTAGGTCTTTGGGTCCTGGCTCCTTCGCTTTGGGAGCAGTCGCTGGACGTTTGGCACGTTGGCCGGAGAGTGCTTCTCGGGCCGCGACCTGCAACCGGGCAGGTACCT
>NW_028168269.1:0-12723 GCF_964237585.1 Gallinula chloropus | reverse complement strand
CGCTGACGCCGGCGCCGGGCGATGGCGTCATCGCAGCTGCGACTGGGGGGGAGGGGGAGGGGAAGGGGAAGGAGGGAGCGGCGCGGGGTGATGACGTCACACCCGGCGCCAGTAAAGGGGGGGGGGGATCAAACTGGGGGGGGAGGGGGCGTGGGGAGGGGGAGTGGCCCCTTCAACAGGCTCCTCCCCCTCTATAGGCTCCTCCCCCTATAGGCTCCACCCCCTCTATAGTCTCCTCCCCCTCTATAGGCTCCTCCCCCTCTATAGGCTCCTCCCCCTCTACAGGCTCCACCCTCCTCTATAGGCTCCTCCCCCTCTATAGGCTCCACCCTCCTCTATAGGCTCCTCCCCCTCTATAGGCTCCTCCCCCTCTACAGGCTCCTCCCCCTCTATAGGCTCCTCCCCCTCTATAGGCTCCACCCTCCTCTATAGGCTCCTCCCCCTCTATAGGCTCCTCCCCCTCTACAGGCTCCACCCTCCTCTATAGGCTCCTCCCCCTCTACAGGCTCCTCCCCCTCTATAGGCTCCTCCCCCTCTCTAGGCTCCTCCCCCTCTATAGGCTCCACCCTCCTCTATAGGCTCCTCCCCCTCTATAGGCTCCTCCCCCTCTACAGGCTCCACCCTCCTCTATAGGCTCCTCCCCCTCTACAGGCTCCTCCCCCTCTATAGGCTCCTCCCCCTCTCTAGGCTCCTCCCCCTCTATAGGCTCCACCCTCCTCTATAGGCTCCTCCCCCTCTATAGGCTCCTCCCCCTCTACAGGCTCCTCCCCCTCTATAGGCTCCTCCCCCTCTATAGGCTCCACCCTCCTCTATAGGCTCCTCCCCCTCTATAGGCTCCTCCCCCTCTACAGGCTCCACCCTCCTCTATAGGCTCCTCCCCCTCTACAGGCTCCTCCCCCTCTATAGGCTCCTCCCCCTCTATAGGCTCCTCCCCCTCTATAGGCTCCTCCCCCTCTATAGGCTCTTCCCCCTATAGGCTCCTCCCCTCTATAGGCTCCTCCCCCTCTATAGGCTCCTCCCCCATATAGACCCCGCCCCCTCTATAGGCCCCTCCCCCTCTATAGGCTCCTCCCCCTCTATAGGCTCCTCCGCTCTATAGGCTCCTCCCCCTCTATAGGCACCACTCCCTCTATAGGCTCCTCCCCTCTATAGGCTCCACCCCCTCTATAGGCTCCACCCCCCTCTATAGGCTCCTCCCCCTATATAGACCCCGCCCCCTCTATAGGCTCCTCCCCCTCTATAGGCTCCTCCCCCTCTATAGGCTCCTCCCCCTCTATAGGCTCTTCCCCCTATAGGCTCCTCCCCTCTATAGGCTCCTCCCCCTCTATAGGCTCCTCCCCCATATAGACCCCGCCCCCTCTATAGGCCCCTCCCCCTCTATAGGCTCCTCCCCCTCTATAGGCTCCACCCCCCCTATAGGCTCCTCCCCCTCTATAGGCTCCTCCCCCTCTATAGGCTCCTCCCCTCTATAGGATCCTCCCCCTCTATAGGCTCCTCCCCTCTATAGGATCCTCCTTCCCTCTATAGGCTCCACCCCCTCTATAGGCTCCTCCCCCTCTATAGGCTCCTCCCCTCTATAGGCTCCACCCTGCTCTATAGGCCCCTCCCCTCTATAGGCTCCTCCCCCTATAGGCCCCTCCCCTCTATAGGCTCCTCCCCCTATAGGCTCCTCCCCTCTATAGGCTCCTCCCCTCTATAGGCTCCTCCCCCTCACAGTCTCCACCCCCAGGCCCCGCCCCCTCCCTGTCCCTCCCCATCAGCCAATCAGGCGCCAGCAGCAGCTCAGGAGGGATTTTATTGGCCAAGCAGGAACAGGGGGGGGGGCATCGCCGGGGGGGGGGGGGCGTGGCTTGCGGGTGGTGGGCGGGGCCTGAGGGCCAGGGGGCGTGGCTTTGCGGAGGGGGCGGGGCTTGGTGGTGGGGCTTGGGGAGGGGGCGTGGCTTGGGGAAGGGGCGGGGGTTGTTGATTGGAGGCCTGGGGGGCGTGGCTTGGGGAGGGGCGGGGCTTGTGGATTGGGGGCTTGGGGAGGGGGCGGGACTTGTGGAGGGGGTGGGGCTTTGTGGAGGGGGCGTGGCTTGGGAGGGGGCGTGGCTTGTGGAGGGGGCGTGGCCTCAGTCGGCGAAGAGGCTGGCGAAGCTCTGGCGCAGGGAGCGGATGCTCTCGGCACCGCCCGGCTCGGGGGCGGGGCTGGAGGGGGCGTGGTCAACGAGGGGGCGTGGCCAGGGGAGGACACGCCCCCTCATGAACACACGCGCTCCCAGTCCCCTCCCAGTCCCTCCCAGTGCCTTCCAGTCCCACCCAGTACCACTCCAAAACCCACCCAATTCCCTCTCAGTCCCTCCCAGCTCCTCCCAATCCCTCCCAGTCTATCCTAGTCCTCTCCCAGTGCCCCTCCCAATCCCCTCCCAGTGCCTCCCAGTCCCCTCCCACTTCCTCCCAGTACCTCCCATTGCCCCTCCCAGTCCCTCCCAGTGCCTTCCACTCCCGCCCAGTGCATCCCAGTGCCTCCCAGTCCCACTCCCAGACCCCCCCAATTCCCTCCCAGTGCCTCCCAGTCCCTCCCAGTGCTCCTCCCTGTGCCTCCCAGTGCCCCCCAGCGCCCTCCAGTCCCTCCCAGTGCGTCCCAGTGCCTCCCAGTCCCAACCAGTGACTCCCAGTCCTTCCCAGTGCCCCCCCCAGTCCCTCCCAATACCTCCCAGTCCCCTCCCAGTGCCCCCCAGTCCATACCCGTCCCCCCAAGTCCCTCCCAGTCCCGCCCAGTGCCTCCCAGTCCCACCCAGTACCACTCCCAAACCCACCCAATCCCCTCCCAGTCCCTCCCAACACCCCCCAGTGCCTCCCAGTGCCTCCCAGTCCCCTTACCTGGGGGGTTGGGTCCCGCTGGGTTTGGGGGCCAGGACGGGCTTGGGGGCGATGGGCGGGGCCTGGGGGCGGGGCTGGCGGGTGGTGGGCGGGGCCTGAGGGCCGGGGGGGCGGGGCGAGGCGGTGGGGGGCGGGGCCTGGGGGCCGGGGGGGCGGGACTGGGGGGACTGGGGGCGGGGCTGGGGGGACTGGGGGCGGGGCTGTGGGGAGGTGGGCGGGGCTTGTGGGCGGGGCTGCGCCCCATTGGCTGGGCTCTGGGGGCGGGGCTGAGCCTGGGGGCGGGGCTGGGAGGTGGGCGGGGTCTGTGGGCGGGGCTGAGGGGAGGTGGGCGGGGCTTGCGGGCGGGGCTGCACCCCATTGGCTGGGCTCTGGGGGCGGGGCTGGGCGGTGGGCGGGGCTTGTGGGCGGGGTTGAACCCCATTGGCTGGGCTCTGGGGGCGGGGCTGGGCCTGGGGGCGGGGCTGGGGGGAGGTGGGAGGGGCCTGGGGGCGGGGCTGGCCGGAGCCTCGTTGGGAGGGGGTGGGGGAAGGGGCGGGGCCTCGCCAGGCTCCGCCCACCGGTGGGCGGGGCTGTCCCTGGGGCTGGGGGCGGGGCTGGGCGGGGCCAGATGGAGGCGGAGCCCCTGTGGGGGGGGTGGTAGTAAAGAGCTTTCCTATTGGCTGGCTCCTCCCAGTCCCTCCCAGTCCCTCCCAGTAGCCCCCAGTCCCTCCCAGTAGCCCCACCTGTCTCTCCCAGGCCCTCCCAGTGCCCTCCAAGTCCCTCCCAGTCCACACCCAGTTCCCTCCAGTCCCCTCCCAGTGCCTCCCAGTTCCCTCCAGTTGCGCCCAGTCCCTCCCAGTCCCCTCCCAGTCCCTCCCATTTCCCCTCAATGCCCTCCCAGTGCCTCCCAGTGCCCCTCCCAGTCCCTCCCAGTTCCCCCCCAGTCCCCTCCCAGTCCCAACCCAGTTGCTCCCAGTCCCTCCCAGCCCACCCTAATCCCCTCCCTGTGCCTCCCAGTCCCTCCCAGTCCCAACCCAGCTGCTCCCAGTCCCTCCCAGCCCACCCTAATCCCCTCCCTGTGCCTCCCAGTCCCTCCCAGTCCCAACCCAGTTGCTCCCAGTCCCTCCCAGCCCACCCTAATCCCCTCCCTGTGCCTCCCAGTCCCTCCCAGTCCCCTCCCAGTCCCCTCCCAGTTCCTCCTAGTCCCTCCCAGTCCCCTCCAGCCTCTCCAATTCCCATCCCAGTCCCTCCCAATCTCCTCCAAGTCCCTCCCAGTCCCCTCCCAGTCTCCTCCCAGTCTCTCAGTCCCTCCCAGTGCCTCCCAGTCCCCTCCAGTCCCCTCCCAGTTCCTCCTAGTCCCTCCCAGTCCCCTCCAGCCTCTCCAATTCCCATCCCAGTCTCTCCCAATATCCTCCCAGTCTCCTCCCAGTCCCTCCCAGTTCCTTCCCAGTCCCCTCCCAGTGCCTCCCAGTCCCCTCCCAGTTCCTCCTAGTCCCTCCCAGTCCCCTCCAGCCTCTCCAATTCCCATCCCAGTCTCTCCCAATATCCTCCCAGTCCCTTCCCAGTCCTTCCCAGTCCCTCCCAGTCCCCAGACCTTGTGGTGCTGGGCGCTGCTGGGGGGGGGTCCCTGGCCTCTGGGACCCCGATGTTGCCTGTGGGTGGGGGAGGGGCAGATTAACACCCATCCCCCCCCTCCCCGAACTCCAGGTGGGGGAGGGGCTGGGTGGGATGGGATGGGAGGGGGGGAGGGGCGTTACCTGGGGGCGGGTCCGGGCGGGGGAGGGGCTGCGGGGGCGGGGCAGCTCCGCCCTCATCCTGCCAAGAACCAGCTCCACGATTCGCCCTTCGTCCTCGGCGGCTCCCGGGCCGACCAATGGGAGCCAAGAGCCCAGCACCTGGGGGGAGGGGCGAGGGGGGGAGGGGTGGAGGGGTGGGGGAGGGGCGTTGAGGTTAGGGGAGGGGGATAAGTGGGGAGGGGGGTGGTTATAGAGGGTGGGGGAGGGGAATAGTGGGTGTAGGAGGGGGAGGGGCGTAGGGGATGGGGGAGGGGTAAAGGGTGGGGGAGGAGTATGGGGGGTGGGGGAGGGGTAAAGGGTGTGGGAGGGGTATGGGGTGGGGGATTGGGGAAGGGTATGGGGAGTTGGGGGAGGGGCAAAAGGGTGGGGGAAGGGTAGTGGGGTGGGGGAGGGGTAAAGTGGGATGGGGGAGGGGTTTTGGGGTGGGGGAGGGGCATTGGGGTGGGGGATTGGGGTGGAGTAGGGGGAGTTTGGGGAGGGGTATAGAGGTTGGGGGAGGTGCATTGGGGTGGGGGAGGGGTAAAGTGGGGTGGGGAAGGGGTATAGAGGTTGGGGGAGGGGTATTGGGGTGGGAGTGGGGTCTAAGGGGAAGGGGAGGGGTTATGGGGGAGGGGTGTTGGGGGGAGGGGTCTGACCTCCAGGATGAGCTCCCGCCCGTCGGGGCCCCTCAGCGCCTCCACCCCACAGATTTGGGGTCCCCCCCCGAAGAGGCGGGAACAGGCGTCCAGCCACCCCCGGTGCCTGTGGGGGAGGGGGAGGGGTGAGGGGGGGCTGGACACGCCCCCTTTCCTCATAACCCCACCCCCTTTGCCCCACCCCCACCCAGCACCGAGCCCAACACCCGCACCCAGCCCAATAGGGGTTGGCCCCACCCCCTGAGACTAAGCCCCGCCCCCAAGACTAAGCCCCGCCCCCTCCCAAGCCACGCCCCTGTCCATAAGCCCCGCCCCCTGGTCCTAAACCCCGCCCCTGGTCACAAGCCCCGCCCTGTCGGCAGAAGCCACGCCCCCCTCGACTCAAGCCACGCCTCCTGGCCCCAAGCCCCGCCCCCGTCCCAAGCCCCGCCCCCTGTCCCCAGCCCCCCCCCCCCCCCCCGCTCGGGCCCAGGCCCCAAGCCCCGCCCCCTGTCCCCAAGCCACGCCCCCGGTCCTAAGTCCCGCCCATTGTCCCAAGCCACGCCCCCTCGGCTCAAGCCCCGCCCCCGTCCCCAGGCCCCGCCCACACTGCTCAGGCCCCGCCCCCAGGTCCCGCCCCTCGGCTCAAGCCCCGCCCCCTGTCCCCAGGACCCGCCCCCTCGGCTCAGGCCCCGACCCCCCGGTCCTAAGCCCCACCCCCTTATCCTAAGCCCCGCCCCCTCGCCTCAAGCCCCGCCCCCTGTCCCCAGGCACCCCCCACACGGCTCGGGCCCCGCCCCTTGTCCTAAGCCCCGCCCCTCGGCTCAGGCCCCGCCCCCCGGCTCAGGCCCCGCCCCCCGGCTCAGGCCCCTCCCCTCGGCTCAGGCCCCGCCCCTCGGCTCAAGCCCCGCCCCCTGTTCCCAAGCCCCGCCCCTTCGGCTCAGGCCCCGCCCCAGGCCCCGCCCCTCACCGCGTGCTCAGGGCCATGGGCTCCACCTGCGCCCCCTCCCCCGGTGCCTCACCCGCTGCCAGCGGCCACCTGGGGGGGGGGAAAGGGGGTCGGGGGGACCAGGGGGTCCCAGTGACTCCCAGTGCCTCCCAGTGCCCTCCCAGAGCCCTCCCAGAGCCTCTCAGTGCCCTCCCAGTCCCTCCCAGTGCCCTCCCAGTGCCTCCCAGTGTCCTCCCAGAGCATTCCAGTGCCCTCCCAGTGCCTCCCAGTGCCCTCCCAGTGCCCTCCCAGTGCCTGCAAGTGCCCTCCCAATCCCTACGAATCGCCTCCCAGTCCCTCCCAGTGCCTCCCAATCCCCTCCCAGTTCCTCCCAGTGCCCTCCCAGTGCCTCCCAGTCCTCTCCCAGTCCCTCCCAGTCCCTCCCCGTCCCTCCCAGTGCCTCCCAGTACCCTCCCAGAGCATAGCAGTGCCCTCCTAGTGCCTCCAAGTGCCCTCCCAATCCCTCCCAGTCCCCTCCCAATCCCTCCCAGTTCCTCCCAATCCCCTCCCAGTTCTTCCCAATCCCCTCCCAGTTCCTCCCAGTGCCCTCCCAGTGCCCTCCCAGTGCCCTCCCAGTGCCTCCCAGTGCCCTCCCAGTGCCCTCCCAGTGCCTGCAAGTGCCCTCCCAATCCCTCCGAATCGCCTGCCAGTCTCTCCCAGTCCCTTCCATTCCCCTCCCAGCACCCTCCCAGTCCCCCCAAACCTTCTCCCAGTCCCTCCCAGTCCTTCCCAGTCCCTCCCATTCCCCTCCCAGTACCTTCCCAGTCCCCCCAAATCTCCTCCCAGTCCCTCCCAGTCCTTCCCAGTGACTCCCAGTCCCCTCCCAGTCCCCTCCCAGTCCCCCATATGTCCCTCCCAGTCCTTCCCAGTGCCTCCCAGTGCCCTCCCAGTGCCTCACCTCAGCGCCCTGTACTGGTCCCCGATGCGCTGGAGCCGCAGGCGGAGGGTGCCGGGGGTCCCGTCCCCCCCCCGCAGCAGCAGGGCCCCCGCCCGGGCGGCGCCCATGGCCCCGGCCACCACCCCCAGCGCCGCCGCGCCGGCCACCCGCACCTGGGGGGGGGGCCGGGGTGGGCGGGGCAGCCCTTGGCCACGCCCCCGCCCCAATGGGAGGGACTGGGATAGACTGGGAGGGGATTGGGAGGGACTGGGACAGACTGGGAGGGGCTGGGAGGGGACTGGGAGGGGACTGGGATAGACTGGGAGGGACTGGGAGGGACTGGGAGGGGATTGGGAGGGACTGGGAGGGACTGGGAGGGGAGTGGGAGGGACTGGGATGGACTGGGAGGGAACTGGGAGGGGACTGGGAGGGACTGGGAGGGGACTGGGAGGGGAATGGGAGGGACTGGGAGGGGACTGGGAGGGACTGGGATAGACTGGGAGGGGATTGGGAGGGACTGGGACAGACTGGGAGGGGCTGGGAGGGGCTGGGAGGGGACTGGGAGGGACTGGGAGGGGATTGGGAGGGACTGGGAGGAACTGGGAGGGACTGGGAGGGGAATGGGAGGGGAATGGGAGGGGATTGGGAGGGGACTGGGAGGGGAATGGGAGGGACTGGGAGGGGATTGGGAGGGACTGGGAGGGACTGGGAGGGGAGTGGGAGGGACTGGGATGGACTGGGAGGGGACTGGGAGGGGAATGGGAGGGACTGGGAGGGACTGGGAGGGGTCTGGGAGGGACTGGGATGGACTGGGAGGGGACTGGGAGGGACTGGGAGGGGACTGGGAGGGGAATGGGAGGGACTGGGAGGGACTGGGAGGGGACTGGGAGGGACTGGGATGGACTGGGAGGGCATTTGGAGGGACTGGGAGGGGACTGGGAGGGGATTGGGAGGGACTGGGAGGGGAATGGGAGGGACTGGGAGGGGATTGGGAGGGACTGGGAGGGACTGGGAGGGACTGGGAGGGGACTGGGAGGGACTGGGATGGACTGGGAGGGAACTGGGAGGGGACTGGGAGGGACTGGGAGGGGACTGGGAGGGGAATGGGAGGGACTGGGAGGGACTGGGAGTCACTGGGAGGGACTGGGGGGGATTGGGAGGGGATTGGGAGGGACTGGGAGGGGATTCGGAGGGACTGGGAGGGAACTGGGAGGGACTGGAATAGACTAGGAGGGGACTGGGAGGGACTGGGCAGGGAATGGGAGGCACTGGGAGGGACTGGGATAGACTGGGAGTGAGTGGGAGAGACTGGGAGGGGATTGGGAAGAGATTGTGGGGGAGTGGGAGGGACTGGGAAGAAACTGGGGGGGACTGGGAGGGGACTGGGAGGGACTGGGAGGGAACTGGGAGGGGACTGGGAGGGACTGGGGTGCACTGGGAGTGGACTGGGGGGCACGGGGGGGCACTGGGAGGGACTGGGAGGGACTGGGATGGACTGGGGGGCACTGGGAGGGACTGGGATGGACTGGGGGGCACTGGGAGGGAACTGGGAGGGACTGGGAGGGGACTGGGAGGGACTGGGGGGCACTGGGAGGGGACTGGGAGGGTACTGGGATGGACTGGGGGGCACTGGGAGGGGGCGGGGCCTCACCTTTCCCACGCCGGGGGGGGAGGGGCTGAGCGTCACCGTCACGGGGAAGGTGGGGGAGGAGAGCTGGGACCAGTTCCCCCAGTTACACACCAGTTACACACCAGTTACACCACTGACCGCCCTCCCAGTGCCCCCCAGTCCCCCCCAGTCCCTCCCAGTGCCCCCCAGTCCCCCCCAGTCCCTCCCAGTGCCTCCCAGTGCCTCCCAGTCCCCTCCCAGTCCCCTCCCAGTCCCTCCCAGTGCCTCCCAGTCCCTCCTCATCCCCTCCCAGTGCCTCCCAATCCCCTCCCAGTGCCCTCCCAGTCCCTCCTCATCTTCTCCCAGTGCCTCCCAGTCCCCTCCCAGTACCTCCCAGTGCCTCCCAGTCCCTCCCACTGCCCCTCCCAGAGCCTCCCAATCCCCTCCCATTGCCTCCCAGTCCCTCCCAGTGCCCTCCCAGTCACCTCCCAGGGCCCTCCCAGTCCCTCACATTCCCCCTCAATTCCCTCCCAGTCCCTCCCAGTGCTCCCAGTGCTCACCAGTCCCCGGGGCCGGTTGCAGTACTGCTGGGGCACCAGTGGAAAGGCCTCTGGTCCCAGTTCCCGCTGCAGCCGCGTCAACTGGGCAAACTGGGAGGGACTGGGAGTGTGATGATCGAGCAGCAGCACCACCCAGTGCTCCCAGTATCCTCCCAGTGTCTCCCAGTATGCTTCCAGTATCCTGCCAGTGCCCTCCCAGTGCCCCTCCAGTCCCTCCCAGTGCCCCCCAATCCCATCCCAGTCCCCTCCCAGTGCCCCATATTACCATCCCAGTGCCTCCCAGTGCCTCCCAGTCCTCTCCCAGTGCCTCCCAGTCCCCTCCCAGTGCCCATCCAGTCCCTCCCAGTTCCCCCCAATGCCCTCCCAGTGCTTCCCAGTCCCTCCCAGTGCCTCCCAGTGCCCCTCCAGTTCCTCCCAGTGTCTCCCAGTCCCCTCCCAGTCCCTCCCAGTGCCTCCCAGTCCCCTCCCAGTGCCCCTCCAGTCCCTCCCAGTCCCTCCCAGTGCCCATCCAGTCCCTCCCAGTGTCTCTCAGTCCCCTCCCAGTCCCTCCCAGTCCCCTCCCAGTTCCCCCCAATGCCCTCCCAGTGCCCCTCCCAGTCCCTCCCAATCCCTCCCAGTCCCCTCTCAGTGCCTCCCAGTCTGCCCCCAGTGCCTCCCAATCCCTCCCAGTCCCTCCCAATCCCCTCCCAGTCCCTCCCAGTCCCTCCCAGTCCTTCCCAGTTCCCCCCAATCCCCTCCCAGTCCTTCCCAGTTCCCCCCAATCCCCTCCCAGTCCCCTCCATTTTCCCCCCAGTGCCTCCCAATCCCCTCCCAATCGCCTCCCAGTCCCTCCCAGTCTCTCCCAATCCCCTCCCAGTCCGCCCCCAGTGCCTCCCAGTCCCACCCAGTCCCTCCCATTTTCCCCCCAGTGCCTCCCAGTCCCCTCCCAGTCCCTCCCAGTCTCTCCCAATCCCTCCCAGTCCCTCCCAGTCCCTCCCAGTCCCTCCCAGTCCCTCCCAATCCCCTCCCAGTCCCTCCCAGTGACTCCCAGTCCCTCCCAGTCCCCTCCCAGTCCTTCCCAGTTCCCCCCGATCCCCTCCCAGTCCCTCCCAGTCCCTCCCAATCCCCTCCCAGTCTCTCCCAGTCCCTCCCAGTCTCTCCCAATCCCCTCCCATTCCCTTCCCAGTGCCTCCCAGTGCCTCCCAGTCCCTCACCAGCCAGGGCGGGTGGGTGCAGCCGTACAGGGCCGGCAGTGGGGGGGCGCTGGGGACCCCCCCCAAATGCAGCCCCAGCAAGAGGCGCCGGGGGTGCCCCCCCGCCCCCCCCCCGGGGGGCTCCCTCACCAGCACGAAGTCGGGGTGCACCCTCCTGGGGGGGGACCCCAAAATTAGGGGGGGGGACCCCAAACCCCCCCCCCAAAGTGACCCCCCCACCCCCCAATTTACCCCCCCCCCCAAAAAAATCCCCCCCCCCTTCATGCTTCAGTATGGGGGGAATGAGGGGGGTCCCCCTAAAATTGGGGGGTCCCCAAAATCTGGGGGCGTCCCCAAATCTGGGGGGGTCCCCAAAATATGGGGGGGTCCTTAAAATTAGGGGGGGACCCCAAAAACCACCCCCATAAGCGACCCCCCCCCCCAATATATCCCCCCCTGTTTCATGGGGGAAAGAAGGGGGTCCCCCCAAATTAGGGGGTCCCCTAAATCTTGGGGGGGTCCCCAAATGAGGGGGGTCCCCAAAATATGGGGGGTCCCTAAAATTAGGGGGGGGACCCCAAAAACCCCCTTTAAGTGGCACCCCACCCCCCCAAATTAAGCCCCCCAATATATTCCCTCCCCCTTTCATAGGGGGAAAGAGGGGGGGGTCCCCCCAAATTTGGGGGTCCCCTAAATCTGGAGGGGGGTTCCCCAAATCTGGGGGGGTCCCCAAAACATAGGGGGGACCCCAAAAAGTGGCCCCAACCCCCCCCCCTAAATTACCCCCCACCCCAATCCCCCCCCCTCCATACTTAACCCTGGGGAAATGGGGTCCCCAAAACCAGGGGGGGGACCCCAAAACTGGGGGGGTGGGGACCCTAAAACTTGGGGGGGGACCCCCTAAAGATGAGGGGGGGTCCCCAACTTTACCTGGCCCCCCCTTTTGGGGTGTCGATGGTGACGCTGAGGGCGCCGTGGGTGGAGGCGACCAGGGAGAGCTCAGAGAACTGGGCCTGGGGGGGGGCACCCCAAAATTAGGGGGGTCGGGGGCACCCCAAGATCATAGGGGGGCACCCCAAGATCGGGGGACCCCCCCCCAAATTAAGGGGGACCCCCCCAAAGGTTTTAAAACCCCCCTGAAGGCTTTAAATAAGGGGGGGTCCCCCAATTTGGGGAGCCCAAATAGGGGGGACCCCAAAATTTGGGGGGGACCCCAAAAGTGGGGGGACCCCCAAATTAAAGGGGGACCCCAAAATTAAAGGGGGGACCCCAAAATTGAGGGGGGACCCCAAAATTAAGGGGGTTTCACCCCAAAATACCCCCCAGGACCCCAGAAATGAACCCAGGGACCCCCCCCAAACCTCTTGACCCCCCCCGAACCCCTAAATTAGGGGGGACCCCAAAAGTGGGGGGACCCCGAAATTGAAAGGGGGACCCCAAAATTGAGGGGGGACCCCAAAATTAAGGGGGTGTCACCCCAAAACCCACCCAGGGAGCCCCCAAAATAGCCCAGCCCCCCCCTCCCAACCCCTCAGATGCCCCCTGAACCCCTAAAAAATTAGGGGGACCCCAAAACTAGGGGGACCCCAAAATTGAGGGGGGACCCCAAAATTAAGGGGTGTTACCCCAAAATACCCCATCAGGACCCCCAAAACAGCTCAGGGACCCCCCCCAAATCCCTTGTAGCCCCCCTCTAAAACTGGGGGGACCCTAAAAATTAAAGGGGGGGTCCCCAAAAATGAAAGGGGGGGACCCCCAAATTAAGGGGGGGGACCCCAAATTAAGGGGGGGCCCCCCCAAAAACTCACCTGCTCCACCCGCAGCTCCACGTCCCCGTGGACAGATTTCCCCTTGAAGAGCTTCACCCTGGGGGGGGGGGGGGAAAGGGGGGGTCCCCCAAAAATGGGGGGGGGTCCCCAAAAACATTGGGGGGTCCCCCAAAACCGGGGACACCCCAAAATCCCCCCTAAGAGACCTCCCACCCCCTAATTTGCCCCCCCAAATCATGAGCCCCCCCCTCCATTCATGCTTCAACCTGGGGGGAAAGGGGGGGGTCCCCTAAAATAGGGGGGGGGTCCCCAAATATTGGGGGTGTCCCAAAAGTGGGGGGGGGGACCCCAAAACCCACCCCACCCCAAATCCTCTCCCCCCCCCCAGCTTCACCATGGGGAAAAGGGGGGGGGGGTGTCCCCAAAAACTGTGGGGTGGGAGCTCGAGGGGGGGGTCCCTCAAAACCAGGGGGGGCCCCAAAATTGAGGGGGGGGCC
>NW_028168270.1:0-2000 GCF_964237585.1 Gallinula chloropus | reverse complement strand
CCTGGAGGGGGGGGTTGGAATAAAGGGGGGGGGGGAGGGGAGAGGCCGTGGGCGCTGCCGGCGGGGAGCCTCGTTCTGGCGTTAATATCGTGATTGATGAGCGAGAACATAATGAGGGGGGATAATGAGCAGGTAATGAGGGGGAGTTCAGCCCCCCCCCCCCCATCCCCGCCCCCTCCCCATCCCCAGGGGAGCCCAACCCGCTCCGGAGTCTCTCTCCCTCCCCCCCTCCCTCCCTCCCCCATCCTTCCCAGGATGAATTAATTAATAAAGTCATTAATTAGCGGTGGATGAGGCGGGTGCAGACCTGGGTTGGGATGGGTTGGGATGGGGGGGTCACACCAGCCACATCCCCCACCCCAAACCCCCCCCCCCCCAAACCTGGGGGTCGCTGCTATGGGGAGGATGGGATGGGATGGGGAGGGGATGGGGATGGGATGGGATGGGGAGGGGATGGGATGGGGATGGGGATGGGGATGGGGATGGGATGGGGATGGGATGGGATGGGGATGGGATGGGGATGGGGATGGGGATGGGATGGGATGGGGATGGGATGGGATGGGATGGGGATGGGATGGGGATGGGATGGGATGGGATGGGATGGGACGGGATGGGGATGGGATGGGATGGGGATGGGATGGGGATGGGATGGGATGGGATGGGATGGGATGGGATGGGATGGGATGGGATGGGATGGGATGGGATGGGATGGGATGGAATGGGGGGGTCACACCAGCCACACCCCCCACCCCAACCCCCCTCCCCCAAACCTGGGGGTTGCTGCTATGGGGAGGATGGGATAGGGATGGGGATGGGATGGGGATGGGATGGGATGGGGATGGGATGGGGATGGGATGGGGATGGGGATGGGGATGGGGATGGGGATGGGATGGGATGGGATGGGATGGGATGGGATGGGATGGAATGGGATGGGATGGGGATGGGATGGGATGGGATGGGATGGGATGGGATGGGATGGGATGGGATGGGATGGGGGGGTCACACCAGCCACACCCCCCACCCCAACCCCCCTCCCCCAAACCTGGGGGTTGCTGCTATGGGGAGGATGGGATAGGGATGGGGATGGGATGGGGATGGGATGGGATGGGGATGGGATGGGGATGGGATGGGATGGGGATGGGGATGGGATGGGATGGGATGGGGATGGGATGGGATGGGGATGGGATGGGGATGGGATGGGGATGGGATGGGGATGGGGATGGGGATGGGGATGGGATGGGGATGGGATGGGGATGGGATGGGGATGGGATGGGGATGGGGATGGGATGGGATGGGGATGGGATGGGGATGGGATGGGGATGGGGATGGGATGGGGATGGGATGGGATGGGATGGGATGGGATGGGATGGGATGGGGATGGGGATGGGATGGGATGGGATGGGATGGGATGGGATGGGATGGGGATGGGATGGGATGGGGATGGGATGGGGATGGGATGGGGATGGGATGGGGATGGGATGGGGATGGGGATGGGATGGGGATGGGATGGGGATGGGATGGGGATGGGGATGGGATGGAGATGGGATGGGGATGGGATGGGATGGGATGGGATGGGATGGGATGGGATGGGGATGGGATGGGGATGGGGATGAGGATGGGATGGGGTGGGGATGGGATGGGATGGGGATGGGGATGGGGATGGGGATGGGGATGGGGATGGGGATTGGGATGGGATGGGGATGGGATGGGGATGGGATGGGATGGGGATGGGGATGGGGATGGGATGGGGATGGGGATGGGATGGGGATGGGATGGGATGGGGATGGGGATGGGGATGGGGATGGGGATGGGATGGGGATGGGATGGGGATGGGATGGGGATGGGGATGGGGATGGGGATGGGATGGGGATGGGGATGGGGATGGGGATGGGATGGGGATGGGATGGGGATGGGGATGGGGATGGGGATGGGGATGGGATGGGGATGGGGATGGGGATGGGGATGGGATGGGGATGGGGATGGGGATGGGATCGGGATGG
>NW_028168271.1:0-12794 GCF_964237585.1 Gallinula chloropus | reverse complement strand
TCTTTAGCTGATATGAGTTCATGCTGCTGAGACCTCGGGTGTAGCAGCAAAATTTGATTGCATTTTATATCAAAACTGTTCATCATGAAAACTTGGACTATACTATCATATTTGCAAGCACTGCTTTTGCCAAATGCTGTCCCAATCAGTTTATCTGCAGACTTGAAATACTCCAAGCACTGACATATAAATTGACCTTCTATATTCAGTTTGCCAACTTGTCTTTCTGCATCAGAAAGTACGATACAGTATTGGCTGAGTGAACTGTGTAGGGCTGGTTGGACTGGTCTGCACAAGGATTGATTCCAGGCTGGCCAGTACACCAGCTGAATCACAAGGCTTACAGCTCTGCTCAACTTGAATTATTGTGGCAGATGGTGGAGTACACAAACAGTTAATTAGACCGTTCAGGTGAGATTTCCATCCCCTTCTGAAAAGCCAAGTTTCTGTTTGTAGCTATAACTTCACAGCTAGTTTCTTCTTCTGACCAGAAAAGTTCAGAATTTTCAGAGATCTTATTGATGTTCTGGGGATTTGCTGTTCTCATTCTCTCAAATATTCGGGATTTGCCACTTACTATTCTGAATGACATACCTTTGCATCTCTTTTTTTTTGCATTGGAATAAATAACAAAAGCTGATCCATCACTGAAATATCATTCCAGTCACTTGTTCCCATAGCTGCCAGCAAGGCTGCCTTCTGCTAATGGCAAAATTTATGGGAGATATCCCTCACCATGCCCAGTCATCTTCCCTTAGCTAGCTCTGTTGAGAAATCTTTCTTTTTCATTCTCTGCCTTCTGGAGTCTACAGTGGATTCTGTCTCTCCCTGAAAATACCATGAAACTCTCCCATATCTTTTTGTTGCTGGGAATTTTGCCTATGAAATATGAATAAATTGCCTCATTTTTAAATGTGCCAGTATCTTAGGCTTCCTCTGTACACACCTTGGAATATTCTGTAGCTTATTAGCAGAATGGTCCAGTTCAGTAAGTACATCACTTTTTAAAGACAGTGGAAGTCACAGCCTCTTGCATTTTTATGTCTTATTCCAGTTTAGCAAATATGAGAAGCAAATGCCTTCTTCATTTCTGAAAGGAAAGATTTTTGAATGGTAGGAGAAACCTACCCAGAAAAAGACATTGCTTTGACTTCCTAGTGAAAAGTCTCCCGGTGGCTTTAACAGACAGGAATATACAGGTATTGCAGCCTAGCTATTCAGTTTTCACCCCTCTTATACTTTATTTGATATTTTAAAAATTATGTAGCAAAAAAGTTACTGGGTAATACTTTGGTAATAACTTCTGGCCAAGGGACTGACGCACGGGTAGGTGGCTGCTCATGTTTGGAGCCTCAACTGTGTATGTTGTCTCTGTGCTGAATGGTAAGAGAAGTGCCTCCAGAAAGCAATTCAGTCACCTTGCTAATATCTAATATGGATGCTCATCATTTCCTCTTAAGGCAGTTGTCACTGTGAGTATTGATTGTATGGAGACTCTACAGAGCCTAGATGACAAATGCAAGCATCTAATTTTCCTGCTTAATGCAAACCATCTGAACACAGCCCTAACCTGTGAAAACAGGATGACAGCAGGAAGCAAAAAACTGAGATGGCATCAGCTTGTGGTAGTGCTGTCCATTTGTGGGGCAGCTGAATTCTGAGTTTTTGGGAATGAAAGGAAGGCTAGGCTAGCAGCCTGCTTTTCCATTCTTGATTCTGCACTCCATCACCGTTCATGAACGCATTCTGTCTTGTTCTGAGCATGCCTGCCCCTATGGCTTCAAATGTCTCTTGTCTATATAGCTTAAAAAATTATCAAGACTCTAATTAGGGCTTTGTTTGGTTGTTTTTTTATTTTTTTAAAAATATAGTCTTAAGAATAGAAGAAGTTATTACAAAGAGAAGAACAGAAGGTAAAGACTCATTTTGGGGATAGTGTATTATCTCTCCAGCAGAATGTAAGTCTAGAGCATTGAACTTAAAATTATACATTGTCAGAATGGGAGAGGTTAAAACTACATTATGCCCCATGGAACTGAGTTAAACTTTACCTCAAGTCCCTGCACTGAGTCCTGTATTGGCTGATGTTGCCTTAAAAGATACCTAGTCTGTAGAAAACATTAAACTTAGGGGCATGGATGAAATATTGCTCATCTGAATATAGCCTGGAGTCTTTCTGCATGAGAGTAAGATATGGATAATAACACCACCTTGCTTTGCAGGAGAATTATGGAGACAATTATTTTAATTCATTAGAAGCTCAGATATTCTGTCTTGGGAGATGAGTACTATAGATAAAAAGAGTGAGTGACAAAAAGCTTCTCTGTATTTCTTCTGTAAAGCATTTCTGAGATTTGTGGTTTGTAACCTTTCAGCACAGTTTAAATTCAGTCTCTTGAAAAAAAAAAGCCTCTTGCTCTCTGTGGTACTGTTTGCTGTTTCCCAGTTTGAAATCAACTAGTAGAACCCCAGAGGGTTTCTCAAAAGGCTGACCATTAAACACAGTCCGGAACAAAGATCAATTGAAAACACATTTAGATTTAAGCTTCCTGGCCTGCTTTTAATTTCTTCAAATCAGCGTTGGGAGTTACTACCATGGTCAGTCTGGCCTTTTATTCGTTCTATGGCTTATTTGTATAAACAATCAACCTCAAGGATGCCCAACTGCTTTCTGGGATGTCTTATATTTATTTTTTTTAATATCTTCCAAATATTCCCAAAGTTATCAAAGGAATATGATTTTAAATGCTGAAAACATGTTTAACATGTTGCACATTATTGAAACAGAGCGTTATTTATGAGTCTAAAGGGAGTTTGCAAGAAATTCACTTCGTGAGCAGAATTTGGGTCATGGTACCTTATAGCTTCAGTAGCTCTCTTGGGTCTGGGATCTGGATTTGTGGCTGCCTGGATTGATATTTCTGTTCAGATGGAGCTATATAGGCACAAAAGGATATATAGCTCCAAAGAGTTTGCAGTTCAGATAGAAATCAGGAATAGTCAGTAGTTTGTCTGAGCTTACTTCTGCCCTTACGGACAGGAGTAGAGTCCTAAATGTAGTTTGTAGCAACCTCTGGGCATTAAAGTGACTGAAGCACTTGTAGTTCTGTCCCTGGCTGTTCTGAGCCTTGAACTCTTTCTCTTGTGTAAGGTGCCGTGCTACTGTATTGCCACCAGAAGTGTGATGACAAGCACATCGTTTTGTTGCAAGTCTTGCAATAATTGCTGGTTTGGCTATGGGGTTTGGTTTTTGTTTGGGTTTGGGGTTTTTTTTGGTAGTTTTTTTTTTGCTTGGGGTTCTTTCTTTCTTTCTTTCTTTCTTTCTTTCTTTCTTTCTTTCTTTCTTTCTTTCTTTCTTTCTTTCTTTCTTTCTTTCCTTCTTTCCTTCTTTCCTTCTTTCCTTCTTTCCTTCTCTCTTTCTCTCTTTCTCTCTCTTTCTTTCTTTCTTTCTTTCTTTCTTTCTTTCTTTCTTTCTTTCTTTCTTTCTTTCTTTCTTTCTTTCTTTCTTTCCTTCCTTCCTTCCTTCCTTCCTTCCTTCCTTCCTTCCTTCCTTCCTTCCTTCCTTCCTTCCTTCCTTCCTTCCTTCCTTCCTTCCTTCCTTCCTTCCTTCCTTCCTTCCTTCCTTCCTTCCTTCCTTCCTTCCTTCCTTCCTTCCTTCCTTCCTTCCTTCCTTCCTTCCTTCCTTCCTTCCTTCCTTCCTTCCTTCCTTCCTTCCTTCCTTCCTTCCTTCCTTCCTTCCTTCTTTCCTTCTTTCTTTCCTTCTTTCCTTCTTTCCTTCTTTCCTTCTTTCCTTCTTTCCTTCTTTCCTTCTTTCCTTCTTTCCTTCTTTCCTTCTTTCCTTCTTTCCTTCCTTCTTTCCTTCCTTCTTTCCTTCCTTCTTTCCTTCTTTCTTTCCTTCTTTCTTTCCTTCTTTCTTTCCTTCTTTCTTTCCTTCTTTCTTTCTTTCTTTCTTTCTTAAGACAAGCTACTGTAGTCCTAAAGTGACAATATCAGCTCTTAGAGTTCTGTATTATGTTTTGAATTCTCGATGTTACAACAGAAAATTGTGACTATAAAAAGACTGCATCAAGCAAATATTGTTTTGTCAATATGCCAGAACCTTCTCCCATTTTAACAGTCATGGAGATCATTAGATAAGATATTTGGGTGTTGAAAGCTGGTGGCAATATATCATCACTGTCAAGAAAATAATAAAACTAACATAAATGCGTTTGTGTTATATATGTTAGAAGAAATACATTGGCAAATACATTGCGTGCAGACACACTCTGGGGGCATGAGAAGCCTTAAGGATCAAGTTAGTACAGTAGCCTCCCTGGACTGATACACCCTTCATAGTGGGGCCACTTAATATCTGTGCTCAGTCCGCTATGTTCCATCACCAAGCTAACTTGCTCAGGTACCACAGCTATTGCTGTATGGCAATGTTTGTAATGCAGGCATGCAACTTCAAGAGGGACAGCACGTGGGAACAAATAACATCCCCAGCAGAGATTCCAGGCTCTAAGTCTGTATGCTAAGTCTTTTAGGGGAATAGCATTAGTGATAGCTTCAATATATAACGGTATTCATTATGAATAATGCTAGCCTAGAGACAGCTCATTATGTTTGTAGGGTGGTTTCTCTAAAAAGCAGATGTTGGACAGATGGTAGTTAAATGATCAGTCATGCCACCATCTACAGCAAGTCTGAGGACTGTGGATAAAAAGGGTAGTGTGTTGGATGTACTTAATTTCTGTGGGAACCTTGTACTTTTTTTACAGGTATACAAAGGCTCATGGAAATATGGAAGTTGCTGGTTAAGTATTGTAGAGCGGCTGATGGCTACAGAAGTTAGCAAAGCTTCACCCTGATGTGCTTGTTACCCTTGGGTGTCTGTAAATCCTACAACAGAATTCTCCAGAGGTGATGAGACTGCATGCTAGCCAGCACTTCACAGAAATCTTCTTTTAGGCTCAAACACTTCTTGCTTCTCCTTTTATTCCTTTTCCTTAAAAACTTTTGTCTGCTCTTTTTTCAGTCTGTTTTCTCATGTAAGCTCTCTGAGCTGTTATGTTTCATGTCAGTAGCATTGGAAGAGTATCCTTCAACTGAAAACTGTTACTCAGTATTCTATTGCAACCAAAGTAATCAAATACAACTGCCTGTGTAGATAGTGATTCATTGCTTATGTAACGTAGTGTTCAGGCTTTATCACCTTTGTTCAGCATGGGAACTAGTACTGTATTTCCTGTGCAATAGCAAGTCTTTCCTAAGACACAGTTCTGGCCATGGGTTCATAACGGTACTGATCTTAGTGTATCTTAATTGTTGCTAAATGCATTTGTTTTGTCAGCTGAAGTCAAGTTACAGGACACACATTATGCAAATAGAACACAGTATTTAATTGTTTTAAGTGCTATGTCCAACCTGTGCCACCACAGGAGAAACTCTTTCAGATTTTGGGTAGAACTTTTGCAAGGGCTCAAGACTGCTTCATTAAAATGAAATCTTTAGTTTCCATTGGTCTTTAATCAAATACAAACCAGAGCTTCCAGGGATTGTAATAATGTCTCAAGTTGAATTTGGCTCTTTTGCAGCCCATCAAAAGAAGTTGTCCTTGACAAAAACAATATTTTAAATATCTGCTCACCAGTACTGGAGCCAAAAGGTTCCTATTTCATTTGGCAAAATACCTTCCCAGGAACAAGACTGAGACCTGAAGCTGAGCCAAAATAAGCTCTAACAGATGCTTAGCCTAGAAAGCACTAGACTGTATGGCTAAAATTGTTGAAAGAGAATACAGGAAAAGGGAAGGGTAGCTAGCTGGTTCTGCTTCTCACTTGCTGTGTGGGCAAGCTGCATCCCTTCTGTCCTAGAGCTCTGCCAACAAGAGGACCTGTCTCATCTGTCTGCTACCTCGCTTCAGCTTCTGGGGCTTAATCCACTGCTTGCTGTGAGTACTCCTGTAGTCAGCTTTAGACCTTCTGCTCATAGTAGCTGAGAAGTCTAACCTTGTCCTTTCCTAATGGGCTCTGTTTAGCTTGAATAGCGAAAACTCTTCGGATCAGGAGGCTCTGCTGTGGCCTTCTGTTCACATTTTCCATTGTACATCTAGTACTCAAGCTTGCAAAAGAACCCAGAAGATTTTCAGATGATAGTGAGGTTTGAAAATTGCAAAAACTGTGCATCTGTGATGACTGAAGTTGATCTAATTTTCCACAATCATCCTTTCCTTCCAGGATGGTTCTGGCCTTAGTCAGTCATCATATAATTCTGTCCTGACTCTCAGGTCTGGTGATAAAGTTAGTAACTTTCTTGGTGTCTTTGCTGTTAATGCAAAGAAGGGGTGTGGGACTCTGAGGCAAGGACAAAGCAGGACTGTGGTCAGCAGTTGGATTGATTCAGGTTGTTGTAAAAGTACAGCCCGATGATGCTGCTTCATGGCAATTTCTGTGAAACTGCAGCTTAAATACTTGGTCATTTTCCAGATTCTGGCAGTGACAGGCAGTGAGGACAAACAAGCTGAACAGCCTTCCTGAGATACAGAGATGCCTGATCCATAACCAGAACTGGAGTCCTGACTTCTTAAGTCAGACTGATCACAGATATCACCAGGATATAAGTAGCTAATTGCTGCTCTTTTGGAAGCAGTTAAAGTTAAAAAATGCCAAGCATCAGCACTCTAGGGTAAAGCTAAATCACAGAATCGCAGAATGATAGACGTTGGAAGGAATCTCTGGAGATCATCTGCTCCGATGCCCCTGCCAGAGCAGGATCACCTACAGCAGGCTGCATAAGACAGCATCCAGGTGGGTTTTGAATACCTCCAGAGATGGAGACTCCACAGTCTCTCTGGGCAGCCTGTTCCAGTGCTCTGTCACCCTCACAGTAAAGAAGTTGCTCTTTATGTCGAACTTCCATTGCCTCTTGTCCTGTCACTGGGCACCACTGAAAAAAGACTGACGCCATCCTCCTGACATTCAGCCTTCAAGTATTTATAAATATTGATAAATGCTGGTTGTGCTGCAATAGAAGTTGGCACAGATTCTTATCTCATTGACTTTGAAGTATGCCTGGAGTAGGCCTTCGTTGAGACTTTCTTTCCTAGGCAAAATTCAGAAGGAGCTTTGCCTTAACTGCTCCTGTGAAGTCTGTGCCTGTGGACATAACACGGTGTGACCGATGCCCCTTTGCATAAACTCCAGCATGGCTGAATCCAGGAAACAGGTGATCTCATTCCATAATAGTAGCTCCTAGTATCTGAAATCCAGGATCACAGTGGAGCATAGTGGTGGAGAAAGCTGGATAGCCAGCATATGCTTTCTCAGAAGCACGCTGTACTCTGATATAGAACAAACTGGGATGACATTAGTGGCCAAAAAGTACACATAGTGACCAGGCGAGATCCTTTGGAGAGTGTTGGTTCACACTGATTTCAATCTTTTATCAGACAAAGGAGGTTCCAAAAGTACTGACTTGGGCTTGTCACAATCCTGGTAAATTACGGTCTTGGTATTACTCTATTGAGGTTGTGTGGGCATGGTGACAACCAGGAAAGCTATTGGGAAGTTAGGACCAGAGGGAAGCCATTGAAAATCTCAACTAAAAGGATCTGACTCTCCCTAGAAGTCTGGCTGTACAAAATACATGGCAGCACTGTGTTACCAAGAGTGCATCTTGGGAAAAAGCACTTCCAGAAAAATCTCTTCCTGAGTTTTTCCTAGGAATCATTTTCTGTGGAGAAGGACCTGGGGGTCCTGGTAGATGACAGGTTGGCCATGAGCCAGCAGTGTGCCCTGGTGGCTAAGAGAGCCAATGGGATCCTGGGGTGCATCAGGAGGAGTGTGGCCAGCAGGTCAAAGGAGGTGAGCCTCCCCCTCTACTCTACTCTGCCCTGGTCAGGCCCCACCTGGAGTATTGTGTCCAGTTCTGGGCTCCTTGGTATAAAAAAGACAGGGATCTCCTTGAGAGAGTCCAGAGGAGGGCTGCAAAGATGATTAAGGGCCTGGAGCATCTCCCCTATGAGGACAGGCTTAGTGAGCTGGGACTGTTCAGCCTAGAGAAGAGAAGACTAAGGGGGGACCTTATTAATATTTATAAATACCTTCAGTATGGGATGCAGGGGGAAATGGCCAGCCCCTTTTCAGTGGTCTGTGGAGACAGGACAAGGGGCAATGGCTGCAAGTTGGAGCACAGGAAGTTCCGCACCAACATGTGGAAGAACTTTTACACAGTGAGGGTGACAGAGCCCTGGGACAGGCTGCCCAGGGAGGTGGTGGAGTCTCCACCTCTGGAGATATTCAAGACCTGTCTGGACACCTATCTGTCCTAGGGAACCTGCTTTGGCAGGGGGGTTGGACCCGATGATGTCTCGAAGTCCCTTCCAACCCCTATGATTCTATGATTCTGTGATCAGTTTGGCCACATCTTGAACAAGATCGTTACACTGCAGACTGCTTGGTTTGTATAGCTCAGCTAGAGCTCCTTTCGGGGGACATTTGAGCTTTGATTTTGCTCAGTGATCCAGACCCTGTGAGGTCTGGTAGAAGAAAAGGCTTCCTCCATCCTACATTTAAAGAAGCCTTGGTGGGTTGCTTGAAAGAACTCGGATATTTGCTTCAGCTTCAAGTTAATGAAACCATAGCAACATACTGTGGGATGTGGCAGTTGACAGGCTATATATCAAGAAGTGTTAAGTCTCTGTGAAAGTGGAAATAGACCTCCAATACTTGATTTTAAAGAACTCATACAAGTTTGGCTAAGACTCTGCACCGAACAGTCAGGGCTCTAGGACATGAGTACACTGTTCAGATTCCATTTAGCAGAAGCTAGATGTGCTTGCTTTAATGTAACTGTAAGGAACTGCATCTTCACAGAGAGACTAAGCATAATGTGAGAACAGCTGTCCCTCTATAAGCATAGACAAAGTTACAACATGAAAGACACGGTGATCATTGGTTAGAAAATGCCATGAAAAACAAATGATGTCTCAAGGAACAAGCATGTTATTCCCTTTAATGGGAGGAATTTTTTTTCCAGTTTGGGTTGACCTCAGATCGTATTGTTCATTCTTATATCAGAGTTTATGATCCATAAGCCCAGGACACCATCCTTTAAATAATGTGTCTTATCACAGTTTTTCTCTCTGGTTCATCTCTGATATTGTGAAACACTTCAGTTCAATAAAACCTAAATTGCAGAGGTTAACTAACTTCTTTGGTGTGTTTGTGAGGTTTTTGAGTGCCTCCTTTTGAAGCCTATTTTGCAATGCTCCAAACACATACTGATGCTCTACAAAACCAAATCATAAGCAGTGTTTATTCTTGAGCATTATTAACTTGCAGTATTTCTGGCTCATAGGAAATCTCAGCTCAAGCCCAACCCAGAATAAAACCAACCCAGAATAAAAACAGTCTGCAGTAATCTGCAAATCAAAAAAATTTATATACCTCCCTGGAAATGGCAGTTGCTGATTGAAATCATATGTTTGCTTACTCCCCAACAAAGTATTGAGCAAGGCAGAACAGCTGATTAGAATCTGGAAGATCTGAGGTTTCCAACCCAGAGCTTCTGCTTTAGGAGAAAGAGCACTGGGAATTTAGAAAATCTGTGCTTTGCTTTAAGTTCTTTAGGTTCTAGGTTATGTTGGAAGAGAAGTCTCAAAGTCATTCCTGGCTGGGGTCCTAGTTAGTGTACTAGATTACTAGACTACTCAGACCAGATGGAGTAGATAGAGCTTGAACGAATTTGATTTATTTTTATTTTTTGACTAGATCTGCCAGTGAGGTTTTAGTTGCTGCATGGTGGTCTAGCAACTGGCAAAAGAGAAGTATTGTCTGCATGTAGAATTCTAGCAGGATGTGTTGTGCTGTCCAAAAATGAAACAAAAATCTAATGTGTTTTTTTTGTTGTGTTTTGGTTTTTTTTAAATTCTCCTTGCCAAATTCAAAGTTTTCAGCTATTTGAGACTCCTTTTTAAAATCAGTTCTGTACTTCAGCTCTGCTGGTGCTTTCTATGTCCTGTATGTGTTTTTACTTAAAGAGGTGCTTGGGTTTTTCAGTTCAGTGACTGGATTGAAATTGCAGCTAACAGTGGCAAAGCAGAGTTGGCAGAAGTAATAATCAGCCAGAGGCACTGAGAGGTTTGATCTGCAGCATATGAAGAACTTTTTAAAGTTGTGCCTTATGTGTGTAAGGCTAAGCTGTTCAGCCACCTTTTGTGGAGCTTGTTTTTAGCTATGACAGGTACTGTTAGAAACATTTGGACAGATCTTCAAAGCATCACCAGATGTTTGAGACTAACAGCCAGCTCAATTTGCCTTAGTTGGGTTGAGATGGTATTTGATACTAATAAAAATCAATTACAGCAGAGAACATAGCAGTGACAGTAGAAAGGTGGGATGTTGCACCATCAACTTTGCATGTGCAAAGCCATTGAGTTGAATGTGTATACTGCAATTTTACTTCCCAGTAAGCCATTTCTCTTTCAAGATGGAAAAGGAACAAAAGGGTTTCTGAAGAGCCCGGGACTAGAAAGAATTGGAAGAAATATGTCCAACCTCATGGATAACTGAGGTAGTGCTAGTGTTAGAACATCACATTGAAACATTCTGGGCATTTGTGAAAGGTCTGAATAGATATGGTGAGAAAGATTTCTTCTTGGTTTCAGTAGAGATCCAGGTGCTGAGGAAAAAGCAAAAGAATAAGAAAACAAATGAAAGAACTTGAACAGAGATTGCTTGTGTTGGATTCTGGATGAACACCAAGATTCTGTTTCCATAGCTGGTGGGAATCTTTTAACATCAAGAAGATAAATCTGTGAAAAAGAAAACATAGGAAGCTACAAGATGAAGATATGCAAGAATCCTTGAAGCTAAGAAATGTGAAGTTGGTCTTAGTGTATCTATTTCCTAAATTCTCTATTAGAATTCTTGCTGCTCCTCAGAAATAGTGCCTCTGTCAAACCTTTTCAATATGCAGAACACTGTGTTTACAGCTCTATGAAGAATTATCTTGGTTTTCCTGCAGACTTGTAAACCAGCTGTTTATTTTCTTCAGTCTTAATTTTATGCTTGTAATAAAAAGTGTTTGGACACTTAAGTTAGGCTGAATTGTCTTCCTATACTTCCCACTTCAAATTATGGTCACAGAAGCTGGTTCTGATGCTGATTACTAGGTAACTGCTATTCTAACTGCTGAGTTTCTCTTGGTTCTCTACACAGGCTGTTAGGTACTGTTAGACTGGAGAAAGGAAAGGTCTTGCAAAATAACTTAAACAATTGTGTTGGTTTAATAATTCGGATCTAACCACCAACTTCTTGTGATTGTGTTGTAACTGTGTTTTATTTCCTGTCTATAAAATGTGACAAATACTTTCTTCTTCCCATCATCTATGAAATAATATGCACTTTTGAAGCGTGACTTTTTAGTTTGTAAGGCTCAGAGGACTTCTTGTGACCCTTAAGCACACCAGTGCTGACATCAATAAAATGATCTTGAAGCTTTTGGCTGCTGGCTCATTAGCTAAGCAGCACGGTCAAAGTTGACCTTTGCAGGGGTCATCTGCTAAATGAGCACTTGGTGTAAAGGAAAGAACTATTTCTTAGTGTTTAGGTAATGTCATGAATAACATTGTGGTGTTTTGGGGTTGGATTGCTTTTGGGTTCTTTTGGGTTTGGTTTTTGGTGTTTTGGTTTTATTTTCAAAATAAGATTGTTTGAAAGGCAGGAAGAAGGATTTATTGTGTGGTTCTTCATTGAGTACTCTGTTGCATTAGCAAGTAAAAAAAATGTTTCTGTCTGATCTAGCTCAAGGCTACTGTTGTACTGTTCTGGAAATGCATTTTCTACTGACATGAATTTACAGGCTTCCAAAAATTAATTATTACATGAAATACACAATTTTGTTTTGACATTGCATATATCTAGCATTATATATTTATCTAAAAGATAACTGATGAAGTTCAAGTAGCTCAATACCATCTCCAGCTGAAAAAACACAGCTTTTAAACAGCATAGCCTTTGGGAATCTTGGATCTATATCTTTTGGATCAAATTACTTTTCGAAGTTGGAGATCACTTTAGAACTTTGGATCCTTTATTGAGTTTAACATATGATCAAAAGGGCAAATTTGGCATGTAGGTTCCCTGTGTCTACTGGTTCGAAATTTATTGGTAGGGTTTCTTCTAAGAAACAGTTCAGTATATGTTTTGGAAAATAATCTGATGTCAACAGAATATTATACAGTGACAATAGCTATTCTGTACTAGACCTGCATGTGTCCCCAGAGATGAGTCTGTAGGCAATTGTCTGTGTGCTAAAGGAACTGCCCGCAGAGGAAATTGGGTGGTTGCTGTCATTATACCTATCTGAAGGGGATCTGAGTCAGTTTTGGCTATCTTCAGTATAAATAGCAGTAGTCTCTGCAAAGCTGGTTGGGCATGCTGACAGGATCTGCACAGTTTGGTGTGTACTGCTGAGTACAAAATTCTTCCGAAAATCAGAGCAACAGCCATAAAATGGAAAGCTACTAAGTAAGTGCATTGTAGATGACACAAGGGTATAAAGTTAGTATCTAGTCCTTCCCTTCATTTCTCATTTAATCTTCCTTTAGGGTGAGTACCAGTAAAGTTTAGTTTAAGTCATGAGTCCTAAATTTGTCAAAGCTACTTGAATATTAGATCTGTAAATATAGGTCACCTGGAAGACAGAGAAGAGGGTTTATGATGGGCAAATGAGAGTTCATATTGTGTAATATTGTAATGCAGTTTGTGGTATTTGAGGTTGACTTTTTCTCTCTTGGCAGTGCAGAA